>NW_004955511.1:253795-304651 GCF_000276665.1 Chinchilla lanigera | reverse complement strand
TTTTTTTTTTTGGTTTTTCTCCGGTACCGGGAACCGAACTCATGACCTTGCGCTTGCCAGGCAGGCGCTTTGCCACTGAGCTAAATCCCCAGCCCCTATGTCACCTATTTTCAAAGAAGAGCAAAGCCCTTACATAAGCAATGTACAAAGAAAAAATTACAACAGGTTAATAGCACAAATAAAAATTCTCCAATACTTTTCCATCAGGAAGATACAAATTAAACAAAGAGGCTCACTCTTTAGCCTTGTGAAAACAAAAGTAATAATCATGTCCATATAAAATTTGAGGATACTCTTAAAGAATAAGCATTAGGCCTAGGGAAAACACCCCATAAAGCATTCACAATAGTATTCACATCAGCCATGTTCGCATTAGAAAACTAAATCTGAAGAAAATAATGGAAAAAGACTTAAAATACCTGACAAGAAAGAATGGGAATAAAGTATGATATGTTCTTATTACGGAATTCTAAACAGAAGCTTAAGTAAATGCATCTATTTAGTACAACCAAAAGGAATAAAGCCATAAGATATATCACTGGCAGAAACCATAATAATGTACACAAAATGATCAAAATATGATGGTGTATTTAAAAACTCAAACCCCCAGAATACCAAGTATGAGTACCTGTGTGCTTAGAGATGAACAGGAGAAGGTGTGGAAGGAAATAATCACACTACAGAAATAAAGGGGGTGATAGCCAAAGAGGATTATGATCACAATACAATATTTTTCTTTGTTAAATAGAATATTTAAACATTGTTTCTTTAAAAATTCAACTCTTTCATTTTAATATGGAATAAGAAAAATATATAATCTAATGTAGGAAATTTTAACATAAAATACAACCAAAACCCTGATTAGAGTTCAGTAAACTTTTATATAACTTGTTCCTGACATTGTTTCTTGGGTAACTTAAGTAAGCACACACATACATGCTATTCTCTAAGCATTATATTACATGAACTGCCATAGAAAGCCTCAAAATAACTAGGAAGACAGAATTCTGTTCCCCACACCTACATGAAATATTTCATATAGGGGAAACAAGGAAAATATTTATATCTGCATTAATATCAGTATCTGCTTCTCTTTGTACATCTGCATCTGGATTTGCTTTCATGTAAGGAACAGTAAACTCTCATTATATTTTTAAATTCTTAATAGAACTTGAATAAAATCTGTGTCTTACATATAATATGCAACATTGATG
This sequence comes from Chinchilla lanigera, assembly GCF_000276665.1. Taxonomy (NCBI): domain Eukaryota; kingdom Metazoa; phylum Chordata; class Mammalia; order Rodentia; family Chinchillidae; genus Chinchilla; species Chinchilla lanigera. Next base: position 303,437 of record NW_004955511.1, on the reverse strand, counting down.
GCTCATGTTAAAAGCCTCTGATATGTGTGCACAGAGGAGAGATGTCATCATCATTATACCATCTTTCCTGCAACAAGGTCAGTAATAAAATCTACACTGGGACAATCCAAACACCAATATTGACCCTTCCTCCCAAAAACCTCTAAAGAAGAAAAAAAGAGAAAAAATATTCAACTTCTGATTTCTGTGATCATCCTGGTTTTCTTAGCCTCACAGAAATTCTTTGTTAATGAGATTTATCTTTACCTCTTAAAACATAATCTGTAGCGGTATTCTCAAGGCAGGCAGATGGTTATGGTGGATGAACATGCTGCTTGTGTTTGACCAAATGGCTTCTAATATGTGGCTCACCTCTTACTTTTAGAGTAACTTTAGGCAAACTAGAAAACACCCTGAACCTAGGTTTTTGAGCGTGTAAAACATTGATAATAGCATCTATAGGATTCTTGTGAAATTCAAATAAAAATAGCCATATAAAACAGCTACCTATGTAGCCAGCTATGGTGGCACACAACTTTAATCCCAGCATTGTGAGTTCGAGACCAGCCTGGGCTACACAGTGAGTTCAAGATAAGCCTGAATTGTACACGAGACCCTGCCTCAAAAAAACAAAAAACAACAAAAACAGTTAACTGTAGATATTTATATCTAATGCATTGAAAAAATTAACTAAAACTTAAATCTTTTGTTTTTAATGTTAAAAGGGATAATCTGATATTTTTCTAAATGATCTGTGAGTAAAGGGAGGCTTGAGGGACCAATTTTTTAAATGAGTTCAGTGTGCTACCAAATATAGATTTCTACAAAAGTTATGAACTATTTTACAACTACTCTGTAGTGAAAATCCCCAATAAACTACTGTCACATTTCACAGAAAAACTGAAATCAATATAGGCAATTAGTTAAGATTTCCAATCTGATACTAACCTCTCTTTTATAACTGGGGCTACTTTTCTGGGGATTTCAAGAAAATAACCATTTTATCTCCACATTATATTTAGATAATTTAGCAGTTTTGTGGGGTGTGTTACTTATGCTAAATAAGTAGCCATTCTTTTTATAATATAAATTTCAATTATGGTTAATGATTTTTTTCAAAAACACTGCATGCAATTTTGTAACATGAATTTCAATTGTGGCTAGTGAATTTTTTTCAAAAATACTATATTCAATGCGAACGTCATGGGTTGTTGCGAAGCCTTGTCTGCAGTATGGCAGGAAATAGACACCTAGTTTTAGCTGTCACACTTGTTAGGTGATTTGGGAAAACCCTCCAAGTTCTCTGGGCTTCTGTTTTCTCTTAAGAATTAAAGAAAGGAAGGACTTGGTATGTGACTCAGTGGTAGAACTTGCCTACAATTCCAACTGCCTTGCCTAGAATTCTCACCTTCAGTTCTACAAAGGGGTGGGGGGCATTGTGGAATCTTCCAGCAAGATGGATTCTTTTTAAGACAAATGTTCTACTAAATTATCAATTAATAATCAAAATCCCTAACTAATCTCCATTCTCTTACCCTATTAGTAAGAGGACCCTAATAGTGCACTTGAATTCAATTTCTTATTTAATTTTAACACTGAAGCTCTAGACTTAAGCTAATGTCATCTAAAATAATTTAAATTAAATCCAACCACTGTCATTAGTGTGATTTGGTTGGGAAAAAATCTGAGTGTGTATGTGTGTGTCTATATGTATGTGTGTTGGTGCTTGTGAAAGTGCTGTTATAAATTTCTATTATTACAGAGGTGTTCAGAAAGAATAAAAAGAGAAAGGGGTCAGTATCATTGTCTTGCTAACCTGTTCCACATTTAAATTATAAAGGGATGGCTCTCCTGTAGGCAATGCATTCAAAAAGATTCTCATTGTACTTACATTTTAAGTGAAATAAGCCACACAGAAACACAAGGATCATGTTTCCTGTCATACACAGAATCTCTTCCTATTTTTATTCTATGTAATGCTTACCTTGTGTTTTTGGTAAAATTTTCAAATGTGTATGATTCTTAATGTTACTTTTTCATCTAAAACAGAGCAAAAACATTTCAAAGCATCTCTTAGCTTCTACCAGTCCCAAATTTGAAACTAGGACTAAAATAGAGTATTCTTATTGTTTGAATAGATTTCTTAAAGTTGCCCGGTAAACTTCATTTATTTTTAGTACATATTTGTCATTTCTAATTATATTCACCATGCTGAGGGGGGACATGTACATAACACATCTTCATTATTTTTATGCCCACAAATTGTGACATCAGTTGAAAGAATTTAAAGATTACACAAAGTAATTATCAACAAGCTATATTTTTAAAATACATATTCATAGTTACCAATTTCCTTGGAAAACAAGAAAAAAGAAGAGCTGATTCTATAATTATTTAAAATGGTGACTTTTACATAGACTCAGGCATGTAAAAAATGTAAAAGAGAGAAAAGGATGTCAAAAAGAACAACTCACACGTTTGGTTTACTTCATGTCAGTCAGCACTTGAAGTGGGATCTATTTCTTGAGTTCATGAAAACCCGGTTCATGTGTACTCAGAAGGAAAGTGAGAGCGGCCTCACCAAACTGCAAGGGAAGTGTGGGATGCCTTTGACCCTTTTTCTCCTGTCGCTTTCTCTGCTCTGTGGGATTGGCTTCTGCAGGAACCACTGGCTGCGTCCCGCGCCCTCAAAGCACGGGGTCTCCAGCTCCTGGAGAAGCTGCACAGGGACTTCAAGGGGGCTGTAAAGACACCGCAGGGAGCTGGGGGCCGCACAATGACAATCCCTGCGGCATTGCGTGGACATATCTATCAAAATTACACTCTCGTGATTTGAACTAGCTACTGTCTGTCTTTTCAAGGAAGCTTTCTAAATTATGTTTCATTGTTTTAGATATGTGATGGTAAATACCAAGAATAGGTTTTACGGTCAGTGACAGGAGTCATTACTTTCTAATGAGAAATAAACCCTTATTCATTTATTCTATGTGTATAAAATCTTTCTGTGCTTCTATCATGGTTGATTTTTTTTTCTTAAAGATAAACAAGGTCAAATTTAAGTGCTCCTTTTCCAAAAGACTTTTCCTCCCTCTATTACCTTTCCTTCAATCTCATTTCACACCCCACATCCTCCCATCGAGTTTCCAAGACCTAATTTCCCAGATCGCTTAATATTCATTTCAAAGACTATTTTTGGAGGGTTTTGTTTGGTTGTTTGTATGTTTTAACAATATAGGTCTTATTTTATACTCTCAAAAGGCTATTGCTATTCAGCAAGAGACTAAGTGAATTTAGGATTTATACTTTTTTGCATTTTATCTAATAATTAAATTGTTTGATGGCTACAGTACTAGTGATAATTTTAAATATTCATTACAATGTATTCAACATATACTAAGTAGCTTGAAATGTTTCTTTTTAATTTAATGCATGATAAGGTACTATTAATATTTCCCAGGAAACATAAGGAGCTATCTGACAAAGTCAGGCAGCTAGTAACTAGTAGATTAGGTGTACTTATTGCCCTAATCCCACAAAGACTGTGAATGGTACAGCCCCACATTGTACATAGTTGGAACACAAGAAGTATTTATGAATTTCTAATGTTAAATATGATAATGAAATAACATGTTGAATATTTCCAAGGTCCATTTAAATTTTGAATAATGTAGGACTAGGACTCTCAAATATCATTCCTCAGTAATAAAGATTTACATTACATATTATCTACTTAACTTACCTATGTAACTATGTATTTTCTACTCCCTTCATAGTATAAATTTAACCAGTGTTTGTTTTTCGTTACTTGTTATGGTCTTTGATTGTTTGATCAGTCTTGCCTTCTTGCATCTGGTGGACTGAGCAACTTCATTGAAGATAACAGTATGTAATGTAGCCACCATTGTGAATTCCTATCATTTTGTTTTGAGCTCATGTATCATTTGTGCAGTTTTTATGTTGTTTTTTATTTTGTCTTCATTGTTGTTGTTTTGTTAGGTTTCTCTCTTTAATGTAAAAAACAATAAAACTCCTAAGATGATCATCATAATTTTAATTATTTGATGATAGCAAACTAACATACAATTAAAGATTTAACTTTTGAATTGTCCTTGAACTTCTTATAGTTGGGTTGGACTGCCCAATTTTATCTTCCAATTTTGCTATCAGAAACATTACAAGGAGGAATGATTATTTTCAAGATACAGATTTTGTGTGTGAATGCACAGCTACAGGAAGATGGTTGATAAATTAGGAAGACACATGAAGTACTTAGAAGAAGAAAAGGAAGTCTTACATGAGATGATTTTACTAGATGTGGAGGGAGGAGTTTCTCGCCTCAGGTATAGGTAGGATGAGTGTCTCAGATTGAATGCTGGGTTCACCATGAACTAACTAGGGTCAGTCGTGTAAAGAATCCAAGGTCTTCATCTGCAAGTACAAAGGGAATATGCACTTTGCCATATACAATAAGGAGGCTATTAAAGATTTTTGTTATTTCTATAATATTATGAATATCATAAAAACCTGACAATTTGTTGGGAAAGTAGGAAAATTATGCTACTGAAAATGTTTTAAAAACCAGGTATTTGGGTCCCAGTCTCAAGAGTGAAGCCAATGATTTCTAAGTGGACAAAAAAAAAAAAAACAGCTCACTATGCAAAGCTGAAATTGAAATTTCAGATTTTTAGCCCTTATCCATGGAATTTCATGTTCACGCATGTAGATAATCTTTCATAACTCAATTGGTTATGTAAGATACTTGATGAGGATTACTTCTTTATTTGGAATTGTTTACATCGATATAAAATGCCACTTTTGGGCTGGGGATTTAGCTCAGCGGCAAAGCGCCTGCCTGGCAAGTGCAAGGTCGTGAGTTCGGTTCCCAGTACCGGATAAAATGCCACTTTTATTTCCCCCAAGATTCTTTTTCATGCCTAGAAAAGTGTCATATTTTTCTCATGGATGTCATTTTGGGTAGTGGATTCAAAGGTAGCATAACCTCTAGAAAATGATCCTTATTTTAGCTGGGTATTTTCCCAGAAGATGTGAAAACATCATATCACAGTGATAGATGTGCACCTATGTTCATAGCAGCACAATTTGTAATTGCTAAAATGTGGAAGCAACCCAAATGTCCATACACCGAGGATTGGATAAGGAAATTGTGGTACTTTTATATAATGGAATATTACTCAGCTGTAAAGAAAGATAAACTCAAGGCTTTTATAGGCAAATGGTCACAACTAGAGACCATACTCATAAGTGGAATAAATCAAACAAATATGTGCAAGCACCGCATTGTTTCACTAGTGTAAAATCTGAAAGAGTTAATTTAAACTCAGAGGTATGAGAGACACTGTGAAATGACAGGAAACCGCTGAAGAGTAAAGGGCAACTGGGATGTGGGAAAAGAGAAGGGAAAGAAGGAGAAATTTTGTATGTATGTATATACAGGATAGTTAACATGGTTGTTCTTCTGTCTTCTATTTCTATGCTGAAAGAAACTGTCAATGAGTCTTTGGTTGATCAGTATTGCATTTCTATATCTGTTTTCATGAGAAGCCACTTTGAAGATATTAATATGTAATACAACAACCATTGGTAATTCCCTACCACTTTGTTTGTAACTCCATATTGTATGTACTGTTCTTTTGATATATTGTAAAATATTGTCTGTCTGTTAATGTTTTCCCCTTTTATTTTAAAAATAAAAAAAAAGAAATGGAGTTATACCTTCCAGTGCTTCTCTTAAATTTATAACTTTTCAAAACTCCTTTACCCCTGGGGTACAAATAATCCTAAAATGCCTGTCCACCAGGATTTCCTGCTCTAACCCCTGGACTGCAAATATCATACCACCCCATGGTAGGTTACACGCCAAAAGGGACTTAAGAATGTAATTAAGATTACTAATCAGTCGACTTTAAAAAATATTATTATGCATTATCTAATTACATGCCCTTTCTGAAAACCGATAGTTTTTCCCTGACTGGTGACAGAAAAGTAAGGCAGACCAATTCCAGGTACAAGGATTCAGGGCACTGTTTCTGTCTTTTAGTATGGAGGAGTCACTGGTGATTGCCATAGGAGCTGAGAGTGGTCTCCAGCTCGCTGCAGCTAGGAAGTCTGAGCCTCCTTCCTACAGTCCCAAGGAACAACTTGAATGAATTTAGAAGGAATTCGCCCAACCTCCAGATAAGACCTCATCTCAGCAAACCATTGACTTTGGCTGGCCGGTGAAAGAACTGTCCAGGTACACTCAGCCTCCTGACAAGTAGCCCTATGGTAAAGCAGTTTGCCAGGAAACTCTGTACTGAGAACTTGAAAATTATTAAAAGACAGAGCATTCAGACCACAATCTCAAGCATGAAGTAAATGATATCTAAGGAAACTTGGATGTTTTGTGCTAATACTGTTGTGATAACTTCTTATGCAACAACAGAAATGTGAAACTACTACAGGAACTGCAAAGAACACTAGGTTAAATGCAACAGAAATTCTTTTCCAGGTTTCTTTAAAATAACTGAAGGTTGTTTGAAGGAAAGAAATTTTTTTTTTGCCTCTCTGGGCACACAAAAAAGTAAGTCAAATGTGTCAAACACAATGTGCTGGTAAAATAGAGCATACAAACATCAGGAACTAAATCAAGACTTTTTATTAAAAGACACAATCAGACAGTGCCAAGATACGTGTCACCTGCACTTAACAGTAAATTAAAATGCTGACAAGACCTTGTCAGAATAGAAAGTACATGAGAAAAAGACTTGATTTGCAAAAGCAGTATCAGGAAAAGTTATGAACATAGCAAGCCCTGATTTATTTAAATGTATATCATACTCACTCTTTCCTATCACTGGAAAATTCAAGATGCTTTCCATTTTCCAATTCACGCAAAAAAGAGAAAACATTAAAGAAACTAGCTTAAATCACTAGTATGATTACCTGATACCTCTTTGGAAAGGCAACGTTTTCTCTCTCTGAGTGTAGAGGCTATTTTAAATGTAATGAAAATTTTAATCCTATATCTCTAACACTAATATATTTTTAACACTATTCAAAGATGAGACTGGACAGTACATTTAGTTCTTGTAACTAGAGAGCTACAAAACTTAACAAACCCTGACCCTCCCACAGCCAGCTGCAAGATAAGTGCAACTTAGCCAGACAGTGATGTTTTGCTTACTTTCAAGTCCCAGAGTTATCGCCTCAAGGACAGCTCTGCCAAGTCTCAGACAATAACTGATTCTTCCCCTATATTATATGGTAGTAACATTATTAGTTTCTGTAAGCATAAATTCTGCCCAGCAATTAATGACAAAGACATGTGTAATCCACTAGAAAATGCTTGTACTTCCTTCTGAAAACCTGTATAAGTGATTTGTAACCTCAAAATGGGGCTGCTGATCTGAACCTCAGGGTTCCCCAGCCCGCTCGTATAATACAGCTAAATGCCCTCCAAAGTTCCTCTGGTGCTGTTGTCTTGCATTTGATCTGGTCCTAAAACCTGAAGCCTGAGCATAAATAAGACTGGGTCCCCTAAAGAACTTAAGATATCATACTACAATGATATATGCATACCAATGTTAACAGCAGCATAGTCAGCACAGTATGTAATAGCTAAATCCTTGTACTTTGCCTCACTCAAATGAGAAATACCATTCGGTATTTAAGCTTGTGTGTCTTGGTTTATTTCACTCAACATTATATTTTTTTAGGGTAGGCATTTTCCTCCAAATGTCTCAAATTTACCCTTATTTATAGCTGAGTACTATTCTATTATATATAGGTATCACATTTTTTTGATTAGTTAGTAAACTGCATCATTTTCTTCAAGATGCTTACCTATTAAAAGTCTATGATGGGGCAACTGGGGTGTAGGAAAAGAGAAGGGGAAAAAAGGGGAAATTATGTAAGTGTGTATATACGGGATAGCTAACATAATTGTACTACTTACTGTCTTCTATTGATCTGCAGAAAGAAACAGTTAATGATTACTTGTTTGATCAATCTTGTATGTCTTTGTTTTCCTGAGAAACCACTTTGAAGATATCAATAAGTAATACAACAACCATGGTTAATTTCCTACAACTTTGTCTGTAACTCTGTTTTGTTTGTATTGTTCTTATGCTACTTTGTAAATGGATGTCTATCTGTTAATATGTTTTCCTTCTTTTATTCTTTAAAATTAAAAAAAAACTCCATGATGGATAAATGTCAGAGATTCCCAAATTTGGGGTCCCACTGGCCTTTTCCTGCTTCCTGTCGAATCACAGTAGATTGTACCTGGGATGGCACCTAACCTAGGTACTCAGTGAATGTAAACACTGTAGGATACAAACATGAGCTAAATTTAATAATATCAACAAGAATAAAAATGGAGAAATGGGACTTAGAGAGAGAGGGGAGTAGTGACAGGGAGGAAAGGAAATTGGGGGGGATAGATTGGAGGTCTCTTACACTTACTCTGCTCAATTCAAGAACAGATCTATTCAGGTTTCTTCTCTGGAATTCTGTAAACAGAACCTGACCGTCTGGAGGAAGGAGTAGCTTGTGGGACATGAGAGAGAATCTGACGCCCTGAAGCCATGGCAAAGGACATGTTTTGAACAAGTGGAGATAAACACTAAAGAGAAAGTAAATATTAATAAGAAAATGATGAATCACATCCAAGCTCAGAGGTTACTACAGATGATGCAAATCTAGCTTTCCAGAATCTTGAGTGACTAATGCCTCTAGTTTTTCCTTGATTCTCCAAGGGCTCTTCATTTTCAGTCAGATTTTTTAAAGAAAAATTTCTCTGTTTTTAATAACTACTGTAACTGAGGCAGGCTGAACTCTATGGCCTGATTTATTATCTCCAAAACACCTGTTATTTTTACAATATGCAAGAAATGAAACAACTAAATACTATTCATTTTTAGTAATAAGTAGAAAGAAGATCTTTATTAACCAGAGTATCTGGAGAGAACTTCACAAAAAAATATTACAGAGAAACACAATATCTAGTTTCTTGGGATCACAAGTGAAACTTCTAGGATTATGTAGGTAATACTGGACTTGAAATTAAGCACTAACAGATGAACACAGAGCTCTGAAAGATATAAGAAAGTGAATTTGGGCAAGAAAAGAACTTTAATTTTATAAGTCAGAGCTGAACTGTTATGGAAAGTAGGGGATCACAGTACTCAAAAATCATTTCTCTAATTATCGCATTCTTTGTTTAGTCTGTTAGTATTTTCAGATTCCCCGTGGCCTAGTGACTATACTCCTTATCACTAGGGCACATAATAATCTCTACCTTAATATGAGATATGTGTGCTATTGTTCATGTCATTAGCCCTCTGTTAAAAAAAGAAAAATTAAATGTGATTCAAGAGAAACTAATAATACCCCCAAACTTAAAGGGGGTCAAATTAGGAATAAAAAGTAAGTTTTACCAGAAGAATTATATGACTACAGCCACAGTAAATAAGATCAAGGCAACTTTCAGAAGAGTGAAGCTTTCTCTCCATATTCCATTACTGCTCTGGAAGAATCTAGGTGAACACAAAGTGAGTTTTCAGAGTATAACCCAGAGTCAAAAGAGAAATAGCCCAAAGTATATATACAACCAGAAGCTTCCATAACTACTTAAATCTAGTGCTTTGTACAGAGTCAAAAAGAAAACCATGATAAAGGACAATGGGACAGAAGTTTCTAGCCCTCAGGACTATGACATCTGACCAACAATGAAAGGATGATATTCTCTATTGCCTTCTCCGAGGTAAATTCAGATGATGAAGAGGGCTTGGAAACCTCCTCTCATTGCAGGACACTTGAGATCGACTTCTTGCTCCACAACCTGCTCATGGCATTTTTCACTTCTGCATTCCTCAGTGTGTAAATCAGAGGGTTGAGCAAAGGTGTCCCAACAGTGTAAAATACAGCTACCATCTTGTCTACAGGGAAGGTGGTAGCAGGGCGCGTGTAAATAAATATACAAGGTACAAACAACAGGAAGACCACAATGATGTGGGAGACGCAGGTGGAGAGGGCTTTTCTCCTCCCTTCAGCACTGTGGTTTCTGAGCGAGTGCAGGATCACGACATAGGAGACCATCAGCAGGACAAAGCTCACTAAACAAATGGCCCCACTGTTGGACACCAGGAGCAGGTTGACCACATAAGTGTCTGCACAGGCAAGTTCCAACAGTGGCTCCAAGTCACAGAAATAGTGATCAATCACATTGGGACCACAGAAAGGCAGGCTCAGGGCCAAAAAAATCTGAACTAAAGAATGCACACAAGATCCCACCCAGGCCACGGCCACCAACACTCCACACACCCTGCGGTTCATGACGGTCGTGTAGTGCAGGGGCTTACAGATGGCCACGTAGCGGTCCACAGCCATGAGGATCAGGATGAAGATCCCCAGGCAGCCAAAGAAATGGGCTGTAAAGACTTGGATTATGCACTCGCTGAAAGAAATTATGCTCTTCTTCGAAAGGCAATCTACAATAATTCTAGGAGCTATGGAAGTAGATAGGCAGGTATCAGACAAGGATAAATAGAAAAGGAAGAAGTACATTGGGCTCTGAAGAGCCCGACTGGTCCTGATGGTAGTAATAATCAGCAAGTTACCCCACAATGTCCCCAGATAGACAAGCAAAAAAATGATGAAAACTATTTTCTTCCGGACAGGATCTTCTGTCAGCCCAAGCAGAATGAACTCAGTCACATTACTGTTCAGATGCATGGTTTCATGAAGGAGCAGAGGGAGGACTCAGAAAGGGTTATCTGCAAAGAATAAAGAAATTAATTTATGGTGTCCTCTGAGAAGTGTTGGAAAATTCCAGGCAAATTAAATATTTTTAGCAGAGATATTTTGTCTCTATCTTTCAATGTTAGCCAGCACTTATTTCTCAGTGTATTGACAACTTCTTTGTGTTATTATTAGCCTCAAATATGCTTGTGAATATGATTCTTCCCTGTAGCACTTTTCAAATACAAGCCCTTCTTAACTCTAGAGATTCTAATTAATGTTGCCAATTGTAGGAATTTGAAGTTAAAAAGTATGGATCTATTTCAGTATTAGCTACATTTCATATTCATAAACACTCAGGCCATAGTTTGTGAACATGTATACCTATATCACTGAACATTTAAGATATATTTGATTGCTTTGTTACATGATATAACTACATACACCATCAACACTCAAAACTATGTTTATATAATATATATGTATACATCTTTACTTAGAAATTGTACCTTCCCAGTCCCTATCATTTGTCTTTTAAGAATGAAAGGATACAAGAAGAAGGGGAAAAGGAGGATTAAGATAAAACATGTATATGCACTAATTGGATATATATATATGTCCAAAACGAATGTACTCATTAGATGTCACAAACATCTACTAATAAAAAATAGATCTAAACTGTAACAAGGTGATATTGAATTAAAAAGCTTCTGCACATCAACCGAAAATACCAACAGAGTACAGAGACAACTTATACAAGTGTAAAAAATGCCAGCTACTCCTCCAGGGACTAATATCTAGAATATAAAAAGAACTAAAACAAAAATTAGACTCCTCCCAAATAAAATACCCAAACAAAATGGGCAATTGAAATTGATCGGTACTTCTCAAATGCACAAATAGCCAATAAGTACATGAAAAACTGTGCATCTTTCACATCAGCAAAATGCAGATCAAAACAAGGCAGAAATTCATCTGACTCCAGCAAGAATGACTGTCACCAAATCCCAAAAAGGCAAGTGCAGGCAAGATTGTAGGGACAAAAAGACTCCTCTTTACTGTTAGATGGAATGTAAATGAGTGAAATCATTATGGAAATCAGTATGCAGAGTCCTCCAAAATCTGAAAAGGGAAATTCCATTCCACCCAGCTCTACCTCTTCTGGTTATCTTCCCAAAAGATTTGAAAACATCCTACTGCAATGACCCTCACATACTTGTGTCTATAGTATGTGTTGGTTTGGGGGTTATTTTTGCAAGAGGAACAATATAATACAGGACATATACTTTATATGATTATTTATAATAGTCACCCAAAGAATGATATATGAACGAGTGCAGGAAATCTGTCCACACACTAAGACCAAGGAATCCAGCTGAGGGCCTGGATTCCGTGACAATGTCCTACATGAGTCCAGCTGAAAACCTAGAGCTCATAATAATGCCTCCCACTAGTCCGCCTGGAAGCCTAGAGCCCATGACAATGTCTCATGCAGACCTGTTTCACGCATCTGTTGGGAAGGCCCAAAGGTCAGTGCTGGAATCTACAAAGTCTGTGCCAGCGGGATGAAGGACCTGTGCTAGCAGGCTGAGGGATCTACACTGGAGTCAGGGAGTGATGCTCAGAAGAACCAGAGCTCCCCCAAAAGGCACCACGGCCATCCTCAGCAACAGAAAGGTCTTCAGATGATGAAGATGGCTGAGTTCCCATCAGGGAAGCCAAAGCAGCAAGCCTTTCCTGGAGACCAGCAGCACACCACCTTCCTCACCAGAGCCAGGAAGTGATGCTCAAAGTGAGGATCAGAGCTCCCCTAAAGTGAACGGAAGCCATTCCCAGTGCCAACAAGGTCCCAAGCTCCTCAGAGGATGTAAACAGCCAAGTTCACCAGGAACACCAGCATGACGAGCTCCCCACAGTTTCTACCAGCTCCCAACAGCCTCTCTCAGCTCCCAACAGCCTGCTTCTTCTTCTCCAGGTCTGCCTCTTATGCTGCTGGCAACAGTCCTCAGGTGGGCCTACCACACTCACTCAGTTCAGTTGGGCATTATAAGTTGACCACCAGTTATCAATCTACTACATAGTAGCACAACTCGTAGTAGCTAAATAAGGATGTGACCTATAGGTCCATCAGCAGGCGTACAGATAAAGAAAATGTGCTGTGTATGAACAATGCAGTGCACTTCAGCTGTGAAGGAGGATGTAGTTCAGCCATGTGTAGGAAAATGGGTGTGGAATGAGACCACAATGTTCAGTGAAATTAGTCAGACAGCCAACCTTAAATACTGCATGGTTTCTCCTATAAGAAAATTCCAACTTATAAATAATTTAAAGAGCAAATAAAATATAGATTAAAGGAACAGGGAGACAGACTGTGTGGATATGGGAAGTGGGTTCTGGGATAGAGGGTGATGGGAAGGGAATGTGGTGCAGAAATGATGAAGGTGTGATGCATATGTGTGTCAGTTCCCCCAAGATGGCAGGAACTAGCATGGACCACAAACATGTATTAACTAAAACAGAAACTCAGAAAACGATTGGGGAGGACACAGAACATCAGAGGACCTTTCTCTGCTTCTAAGTCATGTTCCAGAGGCCAGAGTGAGCAGCAGCGCTCCTTCAGGACTTTCCTGAAGGATGCAGTCTCTAATGTAGATACATTCAATGTGTCTATCCTTTCAAAGAATCCCTACACTCCCCTCATTTCTATGCAGAGTTTAGCCTTCTCTGTACAAAAGCAAACAATCTTGCTAAAGTATTTCAAGCCCAGATTAAAAAGTAAAACTAGTCTCTTTAGCACCTTGATGTATAGCTCAGCCTCCTGATTCTGGCTGTCTGTTAAATACTTGCCCTTCTGAGGACCATAGGTAATCATCAAATTCAATGCCATCCTATGCCTTGTATATCTAGTGGCCTTAACTGTCAGAAAATTAATATTTATTCCTCTTTCTAAATCTTACTGGACACAGAACATAGCATGATGGAAGAGTAAGGTAGACAAGATGACACATTTAAGAAGGTTAATAGGGACTAATATCAGCTTCAATCTAAATCTTTTCAATCTTTAACTCTTTCAATCTAAGCATCTTTTCAATGTAAACTGCAAATGTTGATCAATTACAAATTATGTTCCTTGTGCTACTATTTAAGAAATATGAGCAGTAACAGTTCTACAGTTCTACGTTGTGTTACACAATATTCTAGACAAACTTGTCCCTTGGACATTGAAAAGCTGGCCTCCTCCAGAAAACTTGGCAAAATGATTATCCTCTAGTGATTTCTTTAGTTATTAGTCAGACATAATCTTGTGTAAATTTCTGGTTCCCATGACTCTTGGTAAGGACATATATTTTCAGGTTCATTACATGGAAAGCATGTGGGAAATTTTCTACATGCTGCAACTTCCAGAAGTGTGACAGAGCCTAGTACATGGACTGCACTCTTCTCTGTCTACACAAGGGTGTTGGTTTTCCCATACCTGGTTCTTGTTGATTTCAGAAAGATAGCTTTTCTCTTAATGATGATATTTCACTCAATTTATTTCTTTCATTGACAGTAAACTTTAAAAACACTGGGCTGTTGTTTTTCCTATACCTTTCTCACAAGGTGTAGGAATGATACAATTAAAAACGTGTAAAAATGTTATAGATTATTTTGTAATAATGACTCTGAGCTCAAAAAGCAAAAATAATTCAACACTTACCAGACAGAGGATTCTAAATTAACATCATCTGTCCATTCCCTTTGGAAAGCAATTTCTCCATACGATGTCCCCCCAAAATTCTTCAATCTAGGGATAACTTTCAACCCACAATGACATAAAATATCAGCATCTTTAAAAGTATTATTCCCTAAAGTTTCCCTTATTCTGCTAATGAGAAACACCTTGTATGTTTATAACAAATTTAACTTTGGGCTTGTCTATTTAGCCTAATAGAATAGCAACTCTCTTCATACTCAATAGCTAGACAGAAACAAGGGTATGCAGGTGGTAGGTGCCTCAGGCACAGAAGTGTGGTGGGAATAGTGTATATGGATAGTTGAGAGGTGGGCAGAAAAGAGGAAACACAACTGAGTATTGTTAAAGGTGAAAGTCGTCAGTAAAAGGGGAATCGGCTCACCAAGGAATAACTCTGCTCCCACTCAGTGCTGGAAGCTGCCACTGCCTCTGCTAGGAATCCAGCTTTTCCAGCTCCTGCATTACAGCTTAACATGTTTGCAGGGATGAACTAGAGGGGATACGGTGGTATCTGGACTTCAGAGTCCACAACCTTCCAAGGATTCCCAGGTTTATGTATAATATGTGGTCTGAGAATTCATATGCGTAGCATTCAAGCACCAAATCTCAAAACTTATTGCTAAAGTCATTTCATTCATTTTGGTAATTGATGTTACTGAAAAGATATTGAAGGAATGTACTTTATTGGAGTTGTTTTACTTCATCAAATACTTATTGAATACATTTTATATAATAGATTTAGTGTATATTACTTAATTTGCTGGTCTCTTTTAACTTATGTTACCATTTCTTGAAGCAAGTTCCAAAGTAGCACTTCATAGAAGAGAAATGTGAATTCATAGACGTTAAGTAGATCCCCCAAAATACATGTTTAGCAAGTTCAGTACTGAGATCTGTAATAGTGACTGTCATGGTCGGTTTTTTTCCTTTTTCCACCTATTTTCTTTACAGTAATCTAAATTGAAAACCAGGCAGTTTTTAATGTGATTATGCTGAAGATATTTCCCATGGCTGAGTAAGAATATCTCAGGTTCAGAGGCATAGAATTAATATTAAGGCAGAAACAGGAATTTGGAATTCAGGAAGCAATATGATGTACAAGTGAAAATGCTCTGTAGACAGCTGAATATTTCAAAAAGCAGTACTTCCAAATAAGTGCTCCAAAACTTGGTTGAAAAGCATTATTTAAAACTGATATTTTAAATGACAAGATTGGGTGGGGTCACTCATAGGAAACCAAGACTGGAAAACTGAGCCCAGAACAAATTGTGTGGATACTTTGTCATCTAAAAGACGTTCTGCCCTGAAGTGGCTGAAGGACTGCACACAAGGGATCATGAGTCAACACGGAAACTTCGGCCTCACTGAAACCGCCAAACTAGAATCTCAGGAAGGAGTTCAGGAAAGAACCACATGAGCACATGTGTCTCAAACACACACATGCAAATCTTGAAGTCGTCAATGACGGGTAGATCTCAAAACAAGAAAACTTTACATGATGATTAAAAACCAGGTTAAAAAATTAATTTTAATTCCTCAAACCCTTAGCAAGTTCTGTAAACTATAAATGCTTATTGAGCCTTTCCCCCACCAAATGTAGCATAAGATGGCTGCAGAAATCACAATTCATAGTATTTAATTAACAATCATTTAGCAAGGAGTGAATAAACCAAATGAAACCCAATTGAAAAACAATTTGACTAACAGGTTAAAACTATTTTTTCAGGAAAATAAAATTACTGAAATAGCAAATGAGGCAAGGATCTCTTCTGATTCTATCCAAACTGCACTGCATATACTCATTTTGAAGTTAGTGCAACTGAGATCCGATCCTGGGACACAACAAATACACCTGTAAGGTTCCCCTTCATGGAACTCACTGAAGTAGCCCAATGAGCAGCTCTGGGAGATGTTAAATGAGACACTGAAAGTGTTAGGTTGTCTCCATAACAAAGAGGGATGTTTTCCCTGGAATGGAAATGGAATGCAGTACTCCCCAGGAGGAAGACTGCTTCCCTTAAAGCATGGGAGTACAGTCTGGTATTTTACCACATACTCCAAACCCTTTGCTGATACACCCAGTCTTCCACAACCATGGCTAAAGGTAAATTGTTAGAACTGTCTCCGGGGGCCCTGGCTGTTTGCACCTAACACAAATCCAGTTTCTCCCTGAGTAACTGAACCCTGATTTTCAGCTAAGAAACCACAACTTTGTGAATACTTAGTATAAATGGTTTGTGAGTGTCATGTCCCAAGAAGGAGAACATGATTTCCACCTAGCCAATCAGAACACATTTCCCCAAGACTAATGATCAGGTGAGGAACCTCATAGCAAATGCGAGGCAAACTCAATATTTCTCTGTGCTATTGAGAAAAGTCATTTTTTTCATCCATAATAGATTTTCTGAAAAAAGAGACCATAGCGTCTGCCTATAATATTGCCATAAGTTGAGACATCCGGTAAAAATTGGAGACCACATAAAAGAAAGCAAAGACAGCAGGCAGGCACAAAAACCAGTTCTAACTACAAAATGTAAACCGTAGATTCAACTTTTCCAAACTACTGCACTTTTATTGTATATTATTATATTTTTTATACCTAAACAATATAATACTTTGAAACTCAAAGCCAATCCTAAAAACTAATATTTTATGAACAATTACATCTTTTTTCTATCTTATCCCTTTCCTCAACCTAAAAGATGTTAATTTTTAATGTGTAATTACCTTACTTCTTAAAAACTGGTTATCTATTTTACATATGGGTATTTTTAACATTATCTGGTTTTGAATATTGAGTGAGTTAGTATACTGTATATAGAATTTTAGGAGTTTAATTTTTCATTCATCATTAAATAACTGTTTTGTATGAGTCATTAGATGTAGCTGTATAGTCATCTTCACTGTTATAACTTATACCATTGTGTGACTGCTTCAGAAAGTCTTTACCCATTATTCTCTGGGTGAATATTGACTACTAGAAGAATGAATTTGCAACATTTTAAAAATTTCTTCTAGAAATGCAATTGATAGGTTGAAGATGTGACAATATTCAGCATTCTAGGATAATATCACACCTTTCCACAAGTAGAGTAAGTCATAAAACCCATGCATACCTCTCCAAAGAGTGCTGTGCATTTGTGAACCAATTTAATAACTTCCATACTGTAAGAAAAAGATTGATTTGAAGAATGTCCTGCTTCGTTTTGGTTTTAACTGGTTGCATGCACAAATCTGTAATCCCTGAAGCCCTGGGTTTGTGTTTTTAATGTCAATTTATTGGTGCCATATTTGAAATAAAATTGTTTGACTGTTACAATAGGTGTCCTAAGAAAGAGCTTCTTTGAGACATACTTATTCTTATGTATTGGATTGTATTAAAATATGTGACCTAGAATGTTAGATTTGAAGTGTGATAATAGTTCTATTCATGAGAAATGTATTCACAAAAATATTCCTTCTACTCCTATGAACTTCCATTAATTAGAGACACCTTGATGAGGTTATCAGAGGCATAACAGTGAAAAAGGTCTTAAAATACTGTATTAATGCAGAGTTCTTTCTTTCCTAACATATAGTCTTGCATGAAAGCCTAACCAAGGAGAACAGAATCTCCTACTTGGGACAATCTTCTTTACTCTCTTATTGACTTGTTGCATAACTAAAAATATAAATGGACTTCCAGAACCTTGAGTCTTAAACGAACTTTTGCTTGCAGATATTTTTGCCTATGAAAATTCTGTAAGAGGCCAAGCTCAAAAAGTCTGTCTAATCAAAGATTTACCTTCATCCTATTTGGTATTTTCAAAATGATGAATCGGATGATAGATAGAGATTTGCAGACGTACACCAAGTACCTCTCCACGAGATAGGTAATTCTTGGGGCCATAAGCTACCCTGAGGTGGCAGCAAGGATGCATTCTCCAGGTGAGCTCCAGCTCCTGTCTCTGCCTCAGAAGTGAGGAGGGCACAACGCATTCCCGGGGGTGTGCGGCAGGCTGTGGTCAGCTTCTCCTCCCAGCAGATTCTCTTGGTCCCCAAGGCTGATGCAAGCCTTTAATTATTCTGAAAACTTGTTGACAACACCATTTCCACCCTAACAGGCGCTGTGGCTTTTAAAATCCCCTGTGAACACTCTGGTTTCTCTTCAGATCGTAAATCCCTTGTGAAAACTTCTAGCAGCCAAAATGTTCTTGGCAAGCAGCTTCGGAGGTGAATCTTACTACTGATCTATGGACAATGGCTCCTAGCAGCGGGGCCAATTCCCTCAGGGTAGTAGAAGGTGCTCTGAGGTCATTAGAGCACAACTTTGCCTGGGCTTTCTCTCCAGCATGTTGCCCAGCCAAGAACGGCCACCAAGACCTCTCTTCTTTCTCTCTGTCCGTGCGTCCACGCCAACCCTTCCTCTACAAGAGCATCTTCCTGAGATGACGGCGTTCCCCTTCCTCTCACTCACGTCATAATCATGGCACCAAAGTCTCGCGAGACTTGTGTGTTCCTTGGAATTTTCTGGTTTGATAAACATGCCCCTTGAGAGTTCCTTTGTAAGGTGTAGGACAACTGTTCTTCAAATGTATTGGTTGGAGGTTTTTAAACAAAAACATTCTGAAGTTCAGCTTCAGCTTTCATACCCAGCCAATTTATTAGCTTGAACTGCTGCCTTTGACAGGCGGAGGAGCTCAATGCCTGTGCTGTCCTTTCTGATATCTGTAAAGGCAACACAACTGCATGGGTTACCATCATTTCTAATCTGAATAATGATGCTGGTACCGTCAGTCATAGAAAGCAGAGGCCTTATCGCTGCATGGAGAGTTACCCTCATATGTGAGTGAATATCCCGGCCCCTGGGGAAGTACCTGTCATCCTGGCACTTGGGAGGCTGTGGTAAAAGAACCCCAAGTTGAAGCCCAAGTCCTACATGGGCAACTTGAACAGACTCTTTCTCAAGAAATTTAAAGGGGCTGAAGATGTAGCTGAATGGCAGAGCAGTACAAAAAAGAATGAAAGAAAGAGAGAGAAAGAGAAAGAAAGAGAGAGAGAGAGAAAGAAAGAAAGAAAGAAAGAAAGAAAGAAAGAAAGAAAGAAAGAAAGAAAGAGAAGAGAAGGAAGAAAAATCTAATCAAATCAAACGTAAGTGACCATTCCAGATGTAACTTAAGAGACAGCTCTTCATTCATTGTCTCACTTATATTTTCTTGCAGACAGCAAGCATTAACCAGACCGACATCCTTACAATATGAACAGCTAGAATATTAACCTCAGTTCCAACACGTGAATGCACACAAGACAGTCACAGAAGCAAATGACAGCAAATCCACTCAGGACCAAGCAGGATGCACAAAGCAAAATGAAACTGAGTAAAGACGTGCGATAGATGAGAGGAAAGGGAAAGAAATCGCTCAAAGGAAGGAACGACTGGGATGAGGGAAAGAAGAAAAAAGAAAGGAGGAAGGCAAAATATAAATATATATGAATAGCTGCGATAACTGTATTGCTGATGTCTGATGGTGTATTGAAAGGAACAGTTAATGTTTAAAATTTTTTATGATCTGACCAATTCTGCATGCTTGTATCTGGTAATCTGAGCAACCGATTTGAAGGTAACACTATGCAATGGAACTACCATGGTGAATTCCTGCCATCTTGTCTAGTGAAACTCTGTATGATCCCTAATGTTTTATTTAATAGTTATTTTCTTGTTCTCTTTGATGGTTTGAACAATCTTCCATTCTTACCTCTGGTAATCTGAGCAACGTAGTTGAGGATGGTGATATGTAATATAACAACCACTGTTAATTCGCATTATTTTGTCTTGAGACTCTGTACCATGTTGAATGTTCTTGCTTTGGTTTGTTTAAGTTTGTGATGCTGGTGTGCTGCTATTGTTCTTTTGTTGTTGTTGTTTGTTTCTCATTTATTACTCTCTTTAAAATAAAACTTTAAAAAATAAATAAAATAAAATAATAAAATGAGTAAAGTTTCTCTTTTTTTTTTTTCCTCTGTTTTGACTTATGCTTTATTGACCTAGGGGATCTTGTTACAGTCTAGTTAGTAACGTGATTGGGTGAGGCTAGGATGGTTCTGTAATAGCTGTGTGTAGACAGGCTGAATGGGCGGGTACCCCACTGGCTAGGGGCCTGTGGTATGAGCCATTGGCGATGCTGGAACACAGACGAGGTGAAATCTCCAGGAGATGTGGTCTAGTAGAAGGGAGTTAAGTCACCAGGAATGTTCCACTGTGGGGAACCCTGGGAGTATGCCACCCCCTCTCTCTCATTCTGTCTTTCTCTCTGTCTGTCTCTCTCTCCCTCCTCTGTCTCTCTCCCCCTGAGGACATAAGACCTCATGAACTGGCACGAGATGACAATTGACATCTTCAGCCAAGGTACCCACAATGCACTCTGCCGCCGTCCCAAAGCAACACAGCCAAGTCGTCATGGACTGAAGCCTCCAAAACCGTGAGCCAAAACACCCTTTCCTCTCCGCACAGTTGACCATCTCAGGTGTTTTGTCAAAATGAGTGTGCTGCGCAGATGCAGGTGCACACCCTCACATGTTTGCATAGATACAATTCCTTAAGATATCTGAATTTTGTATTATAACAATGCCACAGAACAATGACCAAATTGGAAGGGGTCTGGATGAATCCTTCCAATAAGATGCTGGAGCCAGGCATGGTGGCACATGCCTGTAATCCCAGCACTTGGGAGGCTGAGGCAGGAGGATTACTGTGAGTTTAAAGCCAGCCTGGGGGCTGAGGATATAGCTCAGTGGCATAAGCACCTGTCTGGCAAGCACAAGGTCCTGAGTTTGATTCCCAGTACCAAAACAAAACAAAAAGCCAGCCTGGGCTACAAAGTGAGTTCAAGACCAGACAGAACTGCACAGTGAAACCTTGTCTCAAAAAAAAAAAAAAAAAAGAAAGTAAAACATAAAGATGTTTGAGAAATATTTGCAGGACAGGGCAGACAACAGGAAAAAGAGAAAGTAAAGCTAAGAAGATGGGTCCTGGGTGTCTCAGTACCTTTTCTGTCACTATCACAAAATACCTAGTTCTAGGCACTTCATAAGGCACACTGTTAGCTCATATTTTTGGAGGCCTCTGCTGAGAGCCTCACGGCAGATAACTCCACATGGCAGGGCACACGAAGGAGACAAAACAGGAAGAAAGACGGGGTCAGGTTTGCTCTTCTCAGGACAACACACTTCCCTGGGACCTAACTCACCCAGTGAGACTGGTGTTGTCTCCCGGGACGGTGCCCTGTGACATGATTACCAGGCACAAGACCCTTTCTCTTGAAACTTTCCACCTCTCACTGCCAGCACGCTGGGGACCGAGTGTCCCGCACGTGAACCTGTGGGGCCACAAACCACCGCACTGGATCAATTTGAAAAATGCAGTCCCTGGCAAGATGACAAATGAGCTCTTCATCCACAGGCATTGTGGATGCTGTAGGAGCCCATTCCTGGTCCACACGAACATTACCAAACTGCCCTCCCTGGACACCTTCCCAGCAAGCTGTGCACCAACAGAAGTTGGCGCAGGGTTTTTAGCTACTGGAGAACTAACAGTTGCCAAGAATCCATCACAGAAAGGCGCGTGCGCACCTCAGCATGCAGGAGACGCCTGCCTCTCCGCGGGATGCGGTGCACGTCGGACCAGCCTGTGGGGCACAGCGCGTGCAGGCCCGGTATGACTCCTACTGGGTCGCTCTGCTCTTGCAGAGCTCTAGCCACTTACGTAGCTGTCCTGTGAGATCAGAAACTGTGCTCCAAACAGCAGAAGCTAGAGGGCCAACCTATAAGAGAAAACGACACTGCAACCGGAATGGCCCCCACAATCTTTCTCAGGAAAACTGACGGCAACCGCCTTTGCAGTGACAGGTACACTAGTGCAGCGGAGGAATTCTGTTAATTCTAGGAAGAGCTGGGAGCAAATGCATTATTCGGTATCCGATCAGGAACCAAGGCTGCTCAAGACTGTTCCTACGCCCCTTCGGTCCCCGGAGGAGGGCGTCCACGTTCACGTTATGAAATCTGTTTGAAGAGGGCGCAAATAGACCATTTCTAAACTCGTCAATGGAGCTCCGTTCACACGGAGGGAAAAATAAAGAGACAAAGACTTTTAAACCGAAGGTGAAGGAGAAACTAGTACTAAAAGCCGACGTTACACTTTTTAAGAGGTAATTGGGCTGGACGTGGTGGTGCAGGTCTGTAGCCTCTCAGCTCTCTGGGAGGCTGAGGCATCAGGATCACAAGTTCAAGCCCAGGCTGAGACACTCAGTGACTTAGCGAGTCTTTGTCTCCAAAAACTAAAAATTAAAGTTAAAAAAGGACCCGGGATATAGCTCAATGTAGGGCCTCGAGTTCAGTCCTCAGACCACACACACACACACACACACACACACACACACACACGGGGTAATAGATCACATCTGTGTACGAATAAGGTAAACCGCTGTTACTATAAATGTTAACATAAACCCTCAGGACAATCTAATTTCCTAAACAGTTACAAGAGCATTGATACTCCCTGGTCCTGGCTCCGTTATGACCATCCTTAGCAGTGATTTCTGGACCTCCGCAGGAATTTGGTTAATTTGCTGTGATGCGAGGTGTCCACAAGGTGGCGCTCAAGTCAAATGTTGCTGCCGGTCAAATCAGCCTTTGAACAAGAATCAAGCGCAAGTCTGATCACTGAGGTTTCTGCAGGTTTGTCTTGGTCTCAGAAAATGTTAATGGATCGTGTGGTGCTTTAGTCAAGTTTGCTCCGTCCCGGGTGTCAGTGGGGCCACACTAACCCAGGTCACTTGAAACTCCTGGCTGGCGTCTCCTGTGATTTCCTGAAGCTGTCAGAGACCGTCTCTGCAGGACCACAGTCTGCTTATTGGCTCAAAGCAACAGATCCAAGCAACCACGGACTGAAACCCTTGAAATCACGGGACAAAATATACCTGCGCTCTTTTTATGTCGATTTTCTTAGGTATTTTGTCACAGCCACTGAAAGCTAGCCATTAGTTATTCATTCAACAAACACTGGAGTGTCTGCTCTGTGGCAGTTGCTGATACCATAGTTACACTGATCCTCTCCTCAGCTCCCATCATGCCTGGTTCTACCTCTTACCCACAGTTCCAGCCCCGGCACATAGCAGGTCAGGCGCACCCCGGCCCTGTGCAGGTGATGATCTATTTGAAAAACTAAGCTAATGCATAGGACAAAAAAGCAGAGAGAGCACGTGGATATCTTATTAGGCCTTTGTCATGTAAGAGGCGAGCACAGCGGTCACCGGGGTATCTACTGGGAAATGCGTTATTTCATTAGACTTCCTAATGCCCATTTCACAGCCCAGTACTGTGTTCGTCTGCAGTTTTAGTTGGTGCCCTGGTTCAGAAGGAAGCACCCGAGTCTCCTAAGCCTTCAGAAAGTGTAAACTCCGCAGCGTGCCCCACAGAGGCACTGCCAGCCTTGGCACCCAGGGGACTCAGCACCAACTGGGTCAGGAAGAGGAAGGTAAACAGGAGACTTCACAGACCTTTATTTGGCCTCAGCTGGACCACACTGGGCCTTACACATAGAGGTGGACACGGATATCGAAGGAGACTGGCGCTCATGCGGTGAGCAGCTTCTCTAAGACCAACAGCGCGAGTGACAGCGCAGGGCCCACACCCAGGTGCGTCTCCCCCAGGAGGCCTCTCCCGACAGCAGCAGCCTCGTCTCCCCGAGGAGAGGAGCCGACTCACGAGGCGGCTGTAAAGTCGTCTGGCCCTTCCTCTCACTGCTTAATATGCCGGCACTTGGCGAAACTTGTTTAATCTGTTCAGTGTTACAACTGCATCTTAAACAAACGCCCGGAAGTTCACAGCCCCTCCTAGGACATTTTGTGGGGCACCTGAGCCTTTAAAAATGCTGCCAAAGTTCTCAGTAATCACTGAGACTTCTCCTGGCTGCAAGCTCAGGCTCCAAAGCGTCCTTGCCAAGGTTACACGGGGCAGAGAGGAGGAGGAGGAGCAGGCCCTGCAGGGCTGAGCATGGTGCTAGCGACCTGGTCTCCCTCTCTTGCAGCTCTGAGCAGGGCCTGAGCAGCGACTCCACTGGGCCTCGGGGAAGGGACTGGGACAGAGAGTAGCCTGTCCTTCTCTGCTTCCGGAACTGCGTGCTTTACAGACAGGAGGAGGAAGAGGTCCCCATTAGGTGATGGGAGTGTTGGAGAGGAGTGTGTGTTGTGTCAATATAGTGATTTAAAGTTTATATACAGGGAGAGACAGAGACAGAGACAGAGACACCCAGCAACAGCCAAATAGGATTCAACTGAGACCTGAAATGATTTGCTAACAATCCTACTTGACTACTACCGTAGCAGATGTGCTTATGAGAGACAAGGCAAATCCTTTGGTAAAGCAGACAGTTTGTGTGTTCATTAGGTTCATCTCTTTTGAAGGCATCTGCTTTCAACTTTTCTTTGAAAACAATAAACCCTGGTTCTATGGTTTTAACCACGATTTAACATGAGATGACTTCACTCTCCTTTATTCGCGAGCCATCGGTCTCCATGGTTAGAAGCATGAGGTTGAAATCATCTCACCTGGTTCTTCGACACTCTGAAGAGGTTACTTCACAGGAATGAACCCTGAGTTTGACAAGAACATCTTAGGTTATGCCTCAGCTAACTTGAGAATCGTTACACATTCTCCACTTTTGTTCCCTGTTAATGTCTTTTTGTGTTAGTAGGTGTTTATGACACATCATAATAACACTCACTTTGTGGAATTTACAATGTACACATCACATCTCTGTCATTCTTGCTTTCCTTTCTTCTCCTCAGCCTCCGGCCTCCCTCCATTCACATCTGAATGGCTGTAAAAATTAAGCTGTAAGAATCACCTGTACAATTTGACTGAGGATTGAGAATGATATTTTAGTGATCAAATAGAATTACAGCAGAGAAATTACTCTCCAACTATGGCAGTTACTGACTGATTTAATTATAGTAAATACTTTGAATACCTACATATACATTGATTACTCATAGAGAACACCAAGAATACATATTCAATACCTGTTCACATTATTTCTAAGAGACAAGTATTCTCTAGATGAATTACTTGGATGAAATGTAGCAAAAAATGCCCCCACCCAAGCCAGTATACTTCAGTTTGTGAGTTGCCCACGTAACAGTTCCTGTTACAGGTCTGGTTACTTCTCTCCTTAGAAAGGGCTGGTCACTGCGATGCATACTGTAAGAACCAATCAGAGACAGCCAAGTACTCCACTTCTGTATACTTCCTGCTTGCAAACTCCATATAGTCCCCAAACTACCAAGGATCAGGGCCTGACAGTTTTATAAGGACGGATGCCTTGTCAGTGCCCATTGGCGTAAACAAATCCGCCTCCACAACCTGGGTGAGGTTCAGTGTTTCTTTTACATAGCAGCATGAGCACGAGTTCTAACATGATTTAGATCAAGTTATTTTGTTTGGGGCTGGGGATATAGTTCAGCGGCACAGCGCCTGCCTGGCAAGCACAAGGTCATGCATTCGATTCCCGGTACCGGAAGAAAAACAAAAAAAAAAAAACAAAAACAAGTTATTTTGTTTGATGTCTGCTCTCACCATTTTGAGCAAATTTCAAAACAGTAAATGAATTGGTCACTAAGAAATAAAACCAGACCTTTCCCCGGGACCAACAAGGGGCCCGTGGTGAGCTCTTCTGGGGACCAGTCCCACAAGGCCTTTCAGAAAGGAGGACAGTTTTGATGGGAGGAGGCATCACCTGGGGCCGCAGGGAGGACATGCTTTTCTTCTGTGTGAAGGATTCTACAAGTAACTGGGCCAAGGAAACCATCTTCGAAAGGGCTAGGAAAAGGTGCCAACAGAGAAGAGAAATGTAAATATTTCAACATCTGCCAGGTCCAGAGACAGTTAAGATACCCAGTTTAGTAAGTGCTTTCTGCCCCCTGAATGACTCTTCCTCCCTTGTACTCCAGACCACCGACCCTCCTGTCTGCCTTCCCTGGCTTAGTCTCCCAGGCCTTAGTTACAGGTAGACCGTGAGGACTTATAACATTAGGGTTAATGACATATATTGGCCATTGCAAGTTTTAGCACTGTCTAAAGCCAAGGGAAATTTCGAATCTGTGTTATCTAACACCGCAAAGAAAATTTAGGAAGCTTTGTGAGTTTTCATTCAGACATAGGCAAGAAATTTTTCCCAGTGTATTAAGTTTGAAGAAGCAACAAATGATAACGATTTCATCTCAACACACACAGAATTGCTGTCATCAAGCATACAGAAACAAGGCAGGCAAGGTCAAGTCGGGGAAAGGAACCCTTCTGTGCTGTGGGTGGGAATGTATGAAATTCAGTATGGAGGTTTCTCAAGAAAAAAGTAGAGTGACCATATGACACAGCTGCTTGGTGTATACCCAAAGGAATTAGTGTCAGCATACTGTAGAGGTCCCTGCATGCGTCTGCGTGTCCAGCACAATTCATGAATTTTAAGATATGGAATCAGCCTGGTGCCCATCAAGGGTGAATTCATAAAATTGTGGCACACAGACAACATGGAGTATTATTCATCCATAAAGAACCAAATCCAGGAAAGTGGGTGGAGCTGGACCTCATCATGTGAAATAAGCCAGACTCAGAACGTGAAGGGTCACATTTTCCCTGGTATGTGGAATGTAGCCGCGAGGGAAGAGACAACATGAGAGTGGAATGCAGACGGAGGAGATAAAGAGGATCAGGGAGGGGTGCAAGGATGATAACGATGGGGCACGTGATCACAGCATGTTATGTTCATGTATGAAACATCACATGAAGCTCAATATTCTGTAAAATTATTGTGTACTCATAAGGGACTGATTACACTTTAAGCTTCACACCACTAGATTCAAATGCTTTAAGATCAAATGGTGAGCCAGGCATGGTGGCACACACCTATAATCCCAGCACTCAGGTGGCTGAGGCAGGAGGATCTCTCTGAGTTCAAGGCAGCCTGAGCTACACAGTGAGTTCAAGACCAGCCTGCCCTATTACACAGGGAGATACAGTCTCAAAAAACCAAGAAAAAATATACATACCTATGCACATAAATCAAATTCTAAGATGTGAAATAAGGAAAACTGTGCACACTTACTTTGAGGGGCTGCAATCAATCCTGTCACATGTGAACACAGGACTGCACACCTTGACAAGCACCCTATTTGTGACAGACATTCTCACACTGCCTCTACTCATCTATATCAAAATGATTGCCAATATTTTGTGCAACATTGCCAATATTTTATGTTCTGTTGAAGGAGATGCTGACATACACACAAAGTACTCATGAACATCTCTGTATTTCTCTTTAGTCTGTGTCAAGTAAGGTGAAACATCTTGCTGTCCATGTGACTGGAATCATGGGCTGCTGAAAGAGCCGGGCAGCCTTGGATTGTGATATTGTGACGTGGAGACTGCTGACTGTGCATTTTATAAATAGATGAGAGTACCTTCAGACTGAGAATAACATTGTGTAAAACATTCTCAAATAAAACTGCTTTCAAGTTGTGAAACACTAGAACTGATTTTTACAATGCTGAGTATTCCAAGGAAATCTAGTATTTTTCCAGTCCATGTGATGCAATGCTACACCATCAAGGAAGTGTACATAGAATTCCCACACAGCATGGATCACCAGAAGTCGTATTTCACTACATTACACCTTTTCTTGGCACTTTTTCCTTCTGCATTCCTTGTGTGTAGATGAGGGGGTTGAGCAAGGGTGTGCCAATCATGTAAAAGGCAGCCACCATCTTGTCTACTGGAAATGTGGTTGCAGGACGTGTGTATATAAATATACAGGGGCCAAAAAATATGACAACCACAGCGAAGTGGGAGGTGCATGTGGAAAGGGCTCTTCGCCTTCCTTCTGAGCTGTGGCTTCTCAGCGAGTACAGGATAACGGTATAGGAGACGAGCAGCAATAGGAAACTCACCATGCAGATGGCCCCACTGTTAGACACAACTAACAAGTTTATCACGTAAGTGTCCGAGCAGGCAAGTTTCAGCAAGGGCTGCAAATCACAGGAATAGTGATCAATCACATTGGGGCCACAGAAAGGCAGTCTCAAAGCCGAGACAATCTGTGCTGAGGAATGGATGCAAGATCCCACCCAGGCCAGAGTCAGTAGCACACCACAGACACGCTGGCTCATGATGGTCGTGTACTGCAGAGACATACAGACAACCGCATAGTGATCACAGGCCATGAGGATGAGTGCAAAGATCTCCATGCACCCAAACAAGTGGGCTGCAAAGACCTGCGTCATGCACTTGCTGAAGGAAATGGTCTTCTTCTGAGAAAGGGCATCCACAATCAGTCTGGGGGCCATGGTTGTAGAGAAACAAGCATCAGCAAAGGATAAGTAGAGGAGGAAAAAGTACATGGGACTCCCAAGGGTCTGGCTTGTTTTAATGGTCACGATGATGAGAAAGTTCCCCAACAGTGTCATGAGGTAAAGGATCAGGAAGATCCCAAATATCACCTTCTGCGTTTCAGCATCTTGTGTCAGCCCAAACAGAATGAATTCAGTCACACTGTTCTTCATCACCATAGCAGTGATGACAGAAGGACGCCTCTGACAATTTAATCTGCAGAGAAAACAAAAGAAATTACATTTTGAGGAGATCCTGGGCTGAACACTGAATTTCTAGTTTCTGTTCCAAGCTACACAATCTTGAACCACCTTGGGGAGTGAACCGGTATCCCCCTATGAATCTTGTAATTCTGCAGTTACCCAAGCCTCTGCATGATTTATCTGTTGACTCAGCAGCCCTCTGGCCT
The DNA here is from genome assembly GCF_000276665.1 of Chinchilla lanigera. Classification (NCBI taxonomy): domain Eukaryota; kingdom Metazoa; phylum Chordata; class Mammalia; order Rodentia; family Chinchillidae; genus Chinchilla; species Chinchilla lanigera. The sequence goes on along the minus strand of NW_004955511.1, from coordinate 274,158 downwards.
GGACCAAAGCTTTTGCATAGGGAAGTAAAAAACATGTATCCTTCAAATATCTTGATTCTTAACTCATTAAGAGTGGAAAAATTTATTCTTTCTTTGGACAAGTGACTTCATTCCTTTGAAACTAAGGTTTCATACATACAAAAATGGCCTACATGCTTGCAATGGTGGCTCAAGTCTGTGCTTACAGCACTCTAGGAGGCTGAGGCAGAAAACTCCCAAGTTCAAACACAGCCTGGGTAATGTTCTGACTTAATGAGACCCTGTCTCAAAAAAACCCCAAATGTTTACAAGGCTGGGGATACAGCTTAGTGTAAAAGCTCTAGTTTCAATCCCAAATACAGAAAAATAAAGAGTATAAGTACTAGCCCTACCTTATCCGTGTTTTCAGAAGAATTTTACAAAATGTATACCCACACATATGCACATATATTTCATATATTAGGCATTTTATCTCTGTGCTCAGAAATCTACAAAACACTATTTTAATACAGTTATACACTAATATCGTTGAAGAATCCTTCCTGGTGAAAATCTTAGTTCTGTTCATGCTTTTTGGAGCATTGATCCCCGACACCTTTAGGATATTGAATGAAGTGTGCTTTGTAATGAACCTAATCTAACAATCTTTTTCCTATCCATCTTGTGTTCAAAATGTCAACTTACAGACAGTCGTGTTACAACAGAGGACTGGATAATTCCTCAAAGTTGATATAATTGGAGAAACTGCATTTTACCCTTTTTACATTTAAATTAATGGCTTTAGAATATTGAATTTCTCTGCCTGTGAGTCAGAGAAAGTATAAAATCTCTAATATGCCTGTAACATTAGTAGTGTTTTTTAAAATCACATATGTCTTTATTTAGATGTTTGCCCTGAATTTCCCAGAACACTTTTCTAGAACACTATTTGTAATTGAAAAGCCATCCATAATTTCAATGCAGAATTTTGAGATTTTTGTATTTTAAGTCTTTATTCATGGTACATATAATTTATAGGAGTGAAGTTTTCATATAAGGCCACTTTTTATCATGATTTTGAGTTGGAATTGTTACAACTGTTCTTATGTTATTACATTTGCTGTGGTCTAATTGCCAGTTTAACGGTCTGATAACATATAAGTTTTTATTAAACATATCGCTTTGACCATTTATTCATTTAGATATCTGGGCCCCCCACTTTCGTGCTACTAAATGATTCTACGAGTAATTGTAGAATGATTTCCCAAGTGTAATATTCTCATCACTATGCAACACCTTATCACTATCTTTGAAATTTAGGAAAATTATTTTCAACATTGTGTACTCTGTTATTTTTAACTATATAATTATTATGGGATAATGCCTGGTCATGATGAAACATTTAAAGTGAATAGATAAATGTGAGGGGAAAAAGTAATATCTTTCCCTATGTATTAAAATCTGCTTTTCTATTATCCAGAAACAACTGCCCTTAGTCTCTTATACACCCACAGAAATTTATAATTATGTTTATATCTCTTTATTTCACTTTTATATATGACGAGGGTCAATATTTCAATCTTAACTTTTCAGAAAAGTTCAGGCACCTACAAAATTTATCTCATTATCATACGAATTGCCTTTTGATTATAAATTTCATTACACACAAAATAATATTTTATGATATTTGTACAAATGCTATCAACCAATTTTTACATTTTTCATTTATTTTTTCTGAAAATATTGCCTTTTTGAACATGTGTAATTGTTATCAGTTCATCTGTAGTAATGTTGATATCTTACTAGGACGGATATTAATCGACCAAAATAATATTTATGTTTTTTAGATAAAAATTGTGATTTGTGGCTTCCCTCTGTTTTATAATTTCTCTTTTCCTGTGGCTTTTTTCCCTTTTCTGTAGTCCAGGTTGTCAATTTTGCCATTTTAATTACTCCATTGCTTCAAAATATTTTAAAAATTATATTTATTTCTACTAAATATATAGTAGGCTATATTTAAAATAATTGTATTTATTTCAACTACTTCCTAAATTCATACTTCTCTTTTTCTTGTTTACTTTTCTCATCTCTGAGACAAAGCACCCAATTCCCAGAGTTAAAGGAGGAAAGGTGTACTTGGCTCACAGTGTGTAGAGGGTTCAGTCCATAGTCGGCTGGTTCTAAGGCGGGGTGCAGAGGCATACAGAGGAGAAACAGTCCCTGGAAAAGCAAGGCAGGCAGAAGGCAACAGGAAGTCAGCAAGCAACAAGCGATGACACTAACTCTCTTTCTGTCGCTTATATTTTACCCAGGCTACCTGTAGGACAGGTAACACTCACACCCAGAGTAGGGAACCCTTAAACCTACCTGGAGTTATGCCTAACCAATCAGTAGACCAATTTAGTAATCACACGCCCTTGATCCCGTCCTCACACACCATGGATGCAGCCATCTCTGAAAAAGCCCCATGACTGAATAAGGCTTTGCAGGGGAAACCTAGATACAAGCCATAGGATTCTTGCTTCAAATATTGAAATAAAATTATCAAGAATGACTGTGGTGGATTGGAAAAATGCTTCCCTATTCTTACCAAATTATATGCTTTTAAATAAATGTGGATAACATCAATTAGTTATATAAGATGCCATGAGTGGTGGATTAACTAATAGTCAACTTGTAACGCCCAGCTGAACTAAATCAGCTGGTGCTGGGGGTGAAGGGCCCACCTGAAAATTGTTACCAACAGCATAAAAAAAAAAGCAGAGGGGAAGATGGTGTGCTGTTGATTCTCCTGGAGAAGTTTGTCCTGCTCGTTTGCCTGATACGAACTCAGCTGTTACCATCGGAGGAGCTCAGGACCTCGCTGTCTCTGAGGATGGCTGTGGTTCTCTTCGGGGGAGCTCTGGTCCTTACCTTGAGCGTCCTTCCTGGCTCCAGTGCAGATCCCCCAGCCTGCTGGCACAGATCCTTCAACCCACTGGCACAGACTTTCTGACTTCCACCACTGACCTCTGGGCCTTCCCAGGGCAGATGCTTGCTACATACTTGCACGAGACATTGTTGTGAGCGCTAGGCCTCCAGCTGGACTTGTGGAGAACATTGCCACAGGCTCCAGGTCTTCAGCTGGACTTGTGCAGGACATTGCTGTGGGATCCAGGCCCTCAGCTGGATTCTTTGGGTCTCTGGTGTGTGGACAGATCTACCACCCTCTTCTGCATTTGACTTTTTGGGTGAATATTATAAAATGGTCCTATAAATTATGTGCCCTGTATTAAATCTATTTCCTTGAAAACCCTGACTACAACATGTGATTATTATTAAAGCAGGGGAACCCTCTATAGAGTGGATACATTTCAATGGGATAAATTCATCAGTAAAGATTTTGATGTTGTGTAAAGAGATGAAGAAATTAAAGTCAGATTCCCAGCCAGGTTCTCTGAGATGCAAACATTTCAAACCAGAGTCAGAAACCTCATAATTGAGCATAAACTGAGGCCATGCCGCTGAGACTCGAATCTCACCTCGCTGCCCACTAATGGGCTTATATTTTAAAAGTCCATTTCAAGTCACTTGCGAAACACAAATAATGAGGTAATCTAACTTTCACAGTTGCAGTGAAGAACAGATAATTCAGTATGTGCAAATCATGGAGAAGGTGTGGCTAAGCTGTGTATGTAAGGAGAGTGGTCACTTTCTTTATGGTTATTAATCCCAGCTTTCCAGAACCTCTCTCCCATATTCCAAAATAATCCCAAATGTTCAACTGCCCTGAGTATAGCTGCTCTTAAATTATGAAGTTCCTTTGCTGAGTGGCATAAATTGTATCAGTGTTAAGGATCATGCTTATTTTTTCATGGTGGTCAGAAAGTCAGTGTGAGAGTTTGAAATAGCTTTAGTAATTCTTAAAAAATGAAAATCAGTACATAATATCTTGTACTGTTGTGCTCAAGATGAGAGGAAAATGGAAATAGGAAGTGCAGAAAATGTAGGATCTAAAGATATGAAAATCAGAGAAGTAAGGATATCTAGGAAGAGAGAGGTGAGACCAAATTTCAAAAATATGAGAAAGGAAATACTGTCAGTCAAATGAAAGTTCAACAGGAAACCTGCAGTCTGCCAGAATTCAAAGAGACAGTAGAAAACCATGGAAAAGTAAGTTGTTCTCCTGACCAAAGGCCAAATGGCCAGATTATGATGTTTGATTGTCTTTTTGTTGGATAAGTGTAAATTTTGGAGACACAAAATATGTAGAAGAAAGTTTCATTAAGATTTATTTATCACCTAACAATGAAAGTCACTAGGAGTAATCTGATCAAGTTTAGTCATGTTTTTGTTGCTGCTGAGCTTCATGTAGCTGGTCACTGGATTTACCTGTAACCAAGAGCATACTTCCTTCAAGATGCCACCTATGTACTCAAGACTTCTGGCTTTCTGTCCCCTGCCCCCAGTAGCTCAGTGGAAAGCTTACTGGTAAACTCGCTCTGCCCCCAACAAAATCAGGTGGGCCTGCAGGTCTCCCAAACAAGATTCATCACTCACTTCAGAATTGCTACCTCTTCTTTTTGAAAGGGGTCAGAAGTGCCCACTCCCACCTATTCTCTGTTAACAAAATTAAACATTTCCCTTCATCTTTCACAGATTATTTTTATTTTCCCACAGCATAGGAAATAATTCCTGTTCTACAATATCTTGAATAAAATATCTCCCACAATCTAATGGGAGGAAAATAATATCTTGCTATCTAAAATAATTGCTTTCTAAAATAATATCTTGCTCTCTAACATACCTACATGAATTTTATTTTATGGATATCTTACTGTTCTGCTAAATGCATGTTGTACAATACAGTAGGAAGCTCCTGTCAGAACAGGAAGTCAAGAAAAGTGACAAGAACGGCCCGCTTCATAGGAAATGACAGCTAAGTGAACATGTTGTTAGTGTAAGTGAGATGTGTGCATGAAGCATGCAGTTGTCATGTGTGAAGACAGCCTTAGGCATGACAGCTGAAGCAAAGATTATTTTGGTTATAGAGTTCTATTGGCAATCTCATTGTAGTACATATAGGAGTTTATTTTTGATGTTATCTTTTAGACACTCTCTTAGATCAGATTAACTCCCTCACTGCCTTGGCAGAGTAATGTTACAGGAGAGACAGGCTTAAATTTTGTTCCTTCCTAAAATCAACTTAGGGAAAAACTCTGTAATAAGACAATCTTGGGGACCTTGGCGAGGGCCAATCCTAGGATCACTGACAACCCTAATGTTGCAGTTCAGGTTGCTTCTGTCTCCTAGAAATGGCTAGTCACTGTGATGCATAGCTGGTCAGTATGATGCATATTATAAAAACTAATCAAAGAAAGCCAAGTACTCTACCTCTGTACTTCCCCTTTGTAACTCCATAAGAATCTCCTGCCCTGAGCCTTCAGGACCTGATATTTTGGGAATGATCCCAATCAGTGCCCCTTGTTGTAAAATAAATCTGGCTACAAATCTTGGGTGTCTTTTCAGTATTTCTACTTACCATTGCAATGCAACCACATGGAATGATCCACAGTTATAACTATGTTCAGCAATATGGTGAGGATCCTGGCAGAGGTGAAAACTATTGGATGGAATAAAGTAGTGGTTATTAGAGTGCAAAGGCAAAGGAGGAGGCAGCCCTTAGAGACTAGTGCACTGGTAGTCCACTGGGTGGTCCCAAGGGTTAGTGTCTGAGTAAGCATCTTTGTACCTTGTGTTCAGTTTCTGTCAGATATTGCAGCACAGCTATTATGTCTTGCTAGAAGGCATGTTGGGTGTCATTAATCGGAAGTGTAGTAGTATTTTGTGCTGGGAAACTAGCATTGCCAGCTGTGAAACCTTCTCCAAAACAGGACAAACAAGTTTTTTTTTTTCCAGACAAGTTTTTGAACCTCTGGGAGGTTGAGTCCATGTCAGTCAACCTTTGAGTTCAGGACTTGGGTCTTACCATTTAAAGATGAAAAGGGATTGGCTGACAGGAGCCAGTTGAAGCCAGAAGAAGGCATTCTTTAGATCCAGGAAGGTGTACCAGCAGGCTGGGTGTGGCAGAAGACTGAAGCAACATATATGGAGAGCAATTGCAGTGGCATTGGCAGTTCAGAAATCTTGAAATGGTTTTACAGGCAGGAGAGGTGTATTTTAGCAGTTTGACAGTCTATAAACATTTTGTGGTTTTGAAGCTTCACTTTTTTCTTTCTTGAGGGACTGTGATGGAGCTGGTAGGGACAGAGAAACAGGCCGTCCTAGGGAAAAGGTGATGGGAACTTGGCCAATCTGTTGCTGCAGCCTCCCCCAAAACAGTGGGAGAGTTCCCAAACCCTTGTGGCAATTGAGTAACAGTCCAAAAAATGTATATGGGTTGGGAACTGCGGATTAACAGTCTATAAGGACCCCATATTGTTTTAGGTGGCAGATGTGTGGCTGGATGCTTGTTTGTGCTTCTCATGACATCTGAGCAATGGGGGTGAGGTGGTATGGTTGATAGCAAGGCCTAGAGGTGAGTCTTTAGCCTATACCTCTTGGAGGAGAATTTTCAGAACTTCAGGATTATGGTTATCTGTGTCAGGCTGATGCAGGCAACATCATTCTCTTGGGAACAGTCAAATTGAAAGTGTACGGTTAATTGAGAGGGAGGCTAACTGGTTTGGTGCAAAGGAGATGGCTGCTTCTAACTTGAAGAGGAGATCTCTTCCCAGAAGTGGTATGGGGACTGGTTTATACAGGAATTTGTGTTTGGTGAGAAGTCCTCCCAGGCTGCAAGTTTGTGCCTGGCAGAAGGGGAAAGAGGTAACAGTCCTGGTTGCCCTGGTGATGGTAACTTTTTGACAAAAGAAACTTTTGAAGATAGAGAGTTCTGTTTCATTGTCTACCAGAGAAGTCACATATTTGCCCCCAACTGTTGCAATGACTGTGGGCTCTCAGGGGCACAATTTGATAGAGCTTGGTCTGCCCTACCCATCTAGGTCTGACAGAGCAAGGAGAGATTCAGGTTGAGGTGGGCCTAGACAGTCAGGTTTCCTGGTGTCTCGAAGATGGAGGGGGCATTTATTTTTATAGCCCTTGTAACTCATAACCAGAGGGTACAGTCCTCAATCAGACTGTATTTTCTTTGGGACATCAGTTGCTTTTCTATTATCTGGTTTCTGGGTAATAGTAGTTGATGGACTTTTTGTCCCCCATATTTAATGTCTTTGAGAAATGCTTGGCTAATTTTATGCTTCTAGGAAGGGCAACCTTTGGCAAAGGCCAGGGCAACTCATTTGTCAGGGCTGACAGTCCAATTTTTTCTCAGGCAAAATGTGGAACATGGAAGAAATTGCTGACAGTCATCTCAGGTAGGTGTTAGATGACACCACCTGACCAGGATAAGCGTGTACGCAGAAGGCTCTGAAGGGAGGGCCTCTGTGAGTGAACGTACAGAATAGGTAGCTGGAACCAGTTCAGTTGACTGGATGTAGATGAGTCAGGAGTGAGGAGTGAAGCTATAGGTGTTGGCAGCAACTGAGGAAACTGAAGAGGGTGCCAAAGCAGAATTCTCAGGAAAAACAGGCTTCTTTTTCCTTTTTATTTGAGATGCAGGGAGTGGCCTGGTGTTATTTTTAACTCCGTAAAACCCACTTTTCCTGCAATCAGGGACTGTGGGTTTTAACTAATTAGTTCCCATTCTGTCTCCTTATGGTACACATTGTGTATGCTTGAATGATGATGCAACAGACAAAGTGTGAGTGTTTCTCAGAGAGACCATGCAGGGACCTGCCTCAATGGACTGTGTCCTTGTGGGGGACTTAGGCATGACTTAGCTATGGAGTGTGGGAGGTCTCCATTATGCCATATATCTATCAACATGGAACCGCAGGTAAGGACCCAACCAGCCACTGAGACCAGTGCTTCCCAGTCTTGGTGCACAGACAGAGCAACCTATGGCTTATGCTGTCTGTTCCACTCACACATTCATTCAGCAGGCACTCAGAGATTAAACATTCCAACCTCCTTCCCTTGAGGGTGGTCCTGACTAACAAGAGTTTATCAGACTGTGCTTCTGCTTTAGCTGAGCAGCACTGACAGACAGACTAATTGGGGTGTCCCTGAGAGTCTTACCAGAATCATGCAGGCAGACATGCAAGCAGGCAGACAGGCAGACAGATTGTATCCTCCTCCCATTTAGGTCCATTTTGAACTACTCAGCAAGAAGCTAAGAATCCTCCTGCAGACCTCTAAGGGGAATCTAGAAATCTCTAGGGCACTACTTCCTAGTGGGACCTGGAGAGGTCTTCCTCTCTCTATGGGGACCACAGCTGGGGTCCAAAGAGGTCAGTATGGTCAGTCTTCTTAGCTGATGCACCAGATGCAACAACAAGGAAAAACACAAAAAGGACACCGGCATTTGCAGGAAGATTTATTTTACATTGACAGGCACTGATTGGTATCATTCCCAAAATATCAGGCCCTGAAGGCTCAGGGAGGGAGGTTTTCATGGGATTGCAAAGGGGAAGTACAGGAGTAGAGTACTTGGCTGTCTTTGGTTCTTGCAATATGCATCATAGCGACCTGCTATGCATCACAGTGACCAGCTGTTTTTACACAACAGAAACAACTAGAACTGCAACAGGAACTGTTACCTGGGTAAATAAGAAGCTGGAGTATACTGGTGTGAGGGTCATTTTCTGTTATACCATGACCATTTTGTACAACTTCTACGAGTCAAATATGTACTCACATTGTTGATATTTGCTCCCTTTCATTGTCACAGAAACTTTGACTCACCTGATCAAAATCAAAGTCTTTATTATCTTTATCATCCATGCATAAATGATCTGATGATTCACTTTTGACCTCTTCCAAACTTTGCAAATCTGATTTTTCATGTTCCATTGTACTAGATTGGGCCCCTTCTACCAGAAAAAAATCAATTAAAAAAAAATCCTAAATGCATAGAAATTTTAAATGAGGATTTCATGGGTAAAACCCACCTATTACTGCCTTGGAACTTTTGTACACACCTCACCATTCACCTGCCAAGCAAATGAATGCACACATGCATTTTTACTTTCCTCAGGCACAGCTACTGCAAGTCACACACACTTTCCATTTATGCTAAAATGCATGTTTACAGAACAGAACAGTGATGTGGGTGTATTTTACCCCCTGTGATGCTCAGAGAAACATACCCAAAACTTGTTAACCACAGCATTATGTGGGTAAAAATCTCAGTTGGACAGTTTTCCACACATGCACACACTTTGCCATTCCACACGTTGTAGTTTATCAGGCCAAGTGCGTAAACACAAAGATTGTTTCCTGTATCCCCCAGGCACAGGTACTTAGAAATACAACTGGTTACTTTTACACTAAAGTACAAATTTACAGTAGAAAAGTATGGGATAGGTTGTTGTGACCCAGTGTTATATCTCATGATTAAATAACAGGCAAAACTATGAAGAAAAGTAACAATTCAAATGTGATATAATTGTTTTCCTTCCATCATTTTTTTTCTATGGCATTGGACACCTTTCTTAACTTCTCCAGTTACCCCTTTATAGAAAATATTATCATTAAACATAATAACTTAAAATTAATATTTATTAATCCTAACCATATTGATAAAATATAAGTGCATTATAATATAAATAACTATGATAAAAATTATTAGTTAAAATTTGCATATTTCTCAAACATTTTGGAATGAATAAGTCAGTTGATATAGGGAAGAGAGAGCAAGAGCAAATGGAAAAAAGACTACAAATTTTTATTTTTAAATAGATTTCTTCCGGTATAATTTGCATACAATAAAATGCAGCATCTTTAAGTGTGTTTTAGGTGAGCTTTGATAAGTATATGTGCTCACATAACCAATACCACAGTGGTACATATGTATTAATCTTATATAACTCTTTGAAGAACTAGGCTTTGGCTTTCTGCTTGTCTCATTTTGCATTCCATTGCTTTGCCTTTTGGTCTTTCCTATGTGGATTTGTGGTATGGTTTTCTCTCAGTGCTAAGAGGATGTGTTTCATGCCTCTCTCCTGGTACTTTCCTGGCAATCTTTTTTATTTTGTTGGCTTGTAGCTGCATCAAGCCAATTTTTCTGCATTTATCTTTACATGGCATACTCCCTGTGTGTTTGTCTCACATCCAAATCTCATTTTGTAAGGTTATGTTACGTTGGATTAGGGTCAACCTAATAGCCTCATTTTAAATTGATCATCAGCAAAGACTTTGTTGCCAAATAAGGTTATGTTCACACATTCTGGGAGTCAGGACTTGAATACAGTTATGGTTTATATCAAACATATTTCCCAAAGCCACATGCACTCCTTGGTTGGGCTTCTCGGAGTTCCTGGATCATTGGTGTATGATACAGGATCATGGGTGTACCATAACTGTATTAGTCTACTGACTGGATTAGCATAGTTCTGAGTGTGGCTGAATGAGTGGCACCCACCAATAGGCTTTTAACCTGAGTGGAATAAAAATGGAAAGGGAGGTTTGCTGCTGCTGCTGCTGCTGTTTTCTGGCTACCTGGCCATGGACTCTTTCTCCCTCTCCAGGCCCATCTGCCATGTTGCCCTGCCTCGGGACCAGTCAACTATGGAATGAAACCTCTACAAACTATGAGCCAAAATAAACCTCTCCTCTTTTAGCTTGTGGGTGTCAGGTATTTTGTCCAGGCAATGAGAAAGTCACTGAGACAAACACCTTTTAAGGAAATACAATTTAACCCATAACATATCCTATAGAATGGTTAAAATGGAAAGGTTTGAAGCAAACTTTACTACAGGATTGAGTCCCTACAGATTACTACAGGATTGAGTCCCTACAGATTTCTTCTACAACTCTACTGGTGTCTCTGTCCCACTTTCCCTCCAGAAGTGACCCTACTGTGTACTAGCCCCAGAGTCAACAGACACTCATAAACTTAAAGCAACCAGAGAATTCAACTCATCATACTGAAAGTCTTGTCTCCCTGGAGTCTTATTCCTCTTGGTTTGGGTTGCCTCAAAAGTTCGGTAGTACCTCACGGAAGTGCTTCATCTGTTTTTTGTAGGTTTTCTAGTTATTCACAAATATAACTTGTCTACCAGTAATTGCATCCATGCAATATCAAAATCTCATTCATGTATTTTAACTATCATTTATCTATTAATTTAAAATTATTTACTGACTATTCATTATGTACCAGTCACTATTCTAGGAACTAAGGATTTAACAGTAATTTTTAAAAGACAAATTCATACTCTGTTACCAATTACATTCTAGAGTATATAGAATAAATTTAATAAATGAACTATATGATGCATTAACTGATATGCACTACACAAACAAATGACATAAACAATGATCAAAAATATAGTAATACAGTTACAAAATAGTAGTGGCTATGATTTGCATTTCCACAGATAGCCAATCCATTATTGAAAAGAAACATTTTAATAATCAACCAAAGAAAGTGAGGGAGCAAGTCGTGCAGATATGTAGAGGAGAAATATCTGAGATACAAAAACAATCAAAGATAGTTAGGCAGAGCCTCTGTCAGGCACAATGGTTTGTGTGCTGTGATGGGTTGGAGAATGGAGTCAGGCTCTAGTAGGCAGATACTGGAAATAATGGAAATAATGTACATGTGGTTGAAAATTAGTGGATATGAAATTTAATGGGAATGACAAGGTCTAAGGTGCATCTATGAGAGAAGCAGCTGAGATGAATTACAGGACAAAATTCCTGTTACAAAACTGGGCAGTTGGAGTCAGGATCTGGGAAGCTTCATCAGTGTGGACTGATAATCATCAAAACACAGGACAGAACCATGTTGGGTCACAAGGACCTGGAAACCCACCACCTTCAAGGTGCAGTGACACTGAAGCAGTTGATGACTTTCATAAAGATGAGTGGAGTCTGGAACAGTCAGACTGAGCTTAAACACTAAGAATAGTCTTAGACTGAAGAGGGGTGAGCTGTAAGTGGTCATGATTAGCAATCATAATCTCATCTGCAGGCTTTTGGCATGAGACCTGTGGGAGGGAACCCCCTCCGTGATGTATAAATGGAAGAGAAAAGTAGGAAAGACAGAAATGTTCTCAGCAAAGTTGACAGTGTAGAGGAGCAGCTGCTGCAGCCGGAGCACAAGGCTGAGCTGTGGACCAAGCAGGCAGAGGAGCTCGGGAAGCTCCTGCAGCACCTGAGAGTGAACACACCACCCTCAGCCAAGGGCTCCTGGAGAAGCAAAACCACCAGAATCGCAAGATCCAGGAGTAGCTGTGCTGGCTCAGGCTGGTGGCCACTGCCAGCTGGACTCCCTGCTGCAGGTCCTTCAGGACAGAGCACACTTGTTCCCCTCTGAGTCTCTGCCCTCTTAGCAAATGCGGAGCTATAGACCTCACCTTGAAGGTGCAGGTGAGCCAGAACCCTGGGTCAGGGGTAGGAGGCAGAGCTGCGGCAGGGTCGGCAGTGAGCTGGGCGGGGTCCCAGACAGCAGAGGCTGCAGGTGCGGGGTGCAGGGTACAGGAGCCACAATGAGCCCTGGACTGCTGAACCTTGCCCACAGAGGAGGACACTGTCCTCTGCTCAGCTCGGGCTCAGCGCCTGATGCTCTTTCCCCAAAGACCCTGCAGGGGGGAGGTTGGGTTCCCCAACCCAGCTCCAAGAGCTAGAGCCCCAGCAGAGCCCAAGCTTGGGCATCCACCTCATACCCCCGAAGCCCTTTTTCTGCCTGGCTGAGGAGGAGGGCAGCGTGCAGACCACGGTGATCTACAGAGACTGTGCACCAAAGATCAGACCCAGGTATCCCCCAGGTGGTCCCTTTCATCTTTCCAGTAGCACGAACAATTGTACACATTTTTTTCCATTTAAAATTATCTTAAACTAAAGAAATTAAAAGAAAAATCTTGTCTTTGCATAAAAATATGGAATTTTAAAAAGATTTTTTAAATTTTTAAATAAAAAGTTTTAAAAGCAAACATTCTACAATTAAAAAAAAAGTATTTATTGGAAGCAGAGGGCTGAAGAAAGAGAGACAGGGTTCTCCCGGCTCGCACTGTCCAGGTCCTGCCAGCAGAGGGCCGGCTGCAGGGTGCTCATGCACAGGTCCAGCAAGCCACGTGGCCTCTTCCAGGTGTCACTGGGACACTGCTGGGGTTGGTGAGAGGACAGGCGTAGGGTTCCGTGGGCACTCAATGGGCCACTGACGGGAATCTGAGCTAATGGAGGGGGACGCAGAGTGCTGCACCTACTTTTGCATGGGTTTCCATTTTGGTGCTCAAAAGTGAACTTCCACTGCCCACCAGACTCTTCTGGTCTAAACCCATTTACCTCCCTTACTTTTCTCTCATTGCTGAGACAAAAGACCAGAAGCCCAAAGTTAAGGAAGCAAATGTTTATTTAGCTCACAGTGTGTGGAGGTTTCAGTCCATAATCAGCTGGCCCCAGGCAGAGGGGCAATAGTTCAAGGCAACAGAAGACAGCAAAAGAAGCAAGAGCAAAAAAGGGGGTTAGAGCCAGTCTCTTTTCTTCCCTTATATTGTACGCCAGCTACCTGCCCTGGGTGGGTGTAGCACGCAAACCATCTCTGTGCCCTCCTCTTGCACAGGTTCAGGATGCATACAAAGTAGGGACCCTGACCCCCTGCTGAGTTGCTTAGTTAAGCTTCCAAACTTCTCAAGTTTACATAATTAAAAACATTCTAGAGTTGAAGGGCATGTCCTCTACACCCCAGGATGTAGAACTGCTCAGTTACTCCGTTAAACTTCTAGACTTCTCAAGTCTAGAAGTATCAACCATAACACCATTAGTTACATATATTTGAAGAGCACTACAAAACATACAACTTAAGAACACCAAAGTGCTTATCCTGATCACTGGTGGACACTCTTCTCTCCAGGAAGGAAAGGATTTGAAATTTACACCAGTAGCATTTGAATAAGCAGCATCGCTGGCTAAGGAGCCAAATAGCCATTGCCTGAATGTGCTTTCCAACACAGACATGCACCTGACAGACAGACTGAACACACTGACACATTCTTCCTGCACTAGGACCTGTTATATAATCAAAGCATTTCTTCCTTGATATACTTTGTTCAGCATTTCTAAGTTGGAATGCTCACTTCACCCTTTGGACTGATTATGATATGGAGTCTTTTTCTTTATATATCAGTAGTGGGTGGCTGCTTTCATAATTCTGTCTCATCCATAAGGCATTCATTTTTATCATCGTACAATTTTCTAAAAGCTTTCCAATTCATCAGCTAAAGGATTTGTGTATTGTGTGTTGGTTTAAAAATAAAATTTGGTACACTCCTTTAACCCCAGCCCTTGGGAAGCTGAGGCCGGAGGACTGCCATGAGTTTGAGGTCAGTCTGGGCTACGTAGTGAGTTCGAGTCTATCCTGAACTACATAGGAAGACCCTGTCTCAAAACACCAAAATAAATAAAATTAAATAAGATAAGATAAAATTAAATTAAAATAAGATTTGCATGCATGGAAAGAAATGACATGTCAATACTCTGAATGTGTGCAGTTATAACTACTACTGTATATTGTATTTATGTGAACAGAATCTCCTTGATAAAAGAAGTATGAAGCTATTTTGTAAGTGTGTTACCAAAAAAAACCGAAAAGCCAAATAGGGCTTTACTAGCTGACATTCATGCTTCTTTGGGAATACACATCTTGGTTATTGACTGTTGAGCCAGAAAATATATGATACGGATTCACTAGTACCAGAACTTATTTGCCAAAAAATGAGTGTCAGAAATAGATATTGGGAAAGACACATGGGAAGAAACATCTTAACCAGAATAGGGCATAAAAGGAGTCACCTATGGAAACAATAGGATGGGGAAAACCAGGGTTAGGGATCCAGAAAGAAGAGTGAAAATGAGCTTGTGGCCCTCAACACAGTGTACTTGATATTCTGTCACTCTGTGCAACATTATTTGAAATTAAAATGGAAATAGTTCTGTCTTCCTTTTTTCAATTTTGCCAAAATCCTAATGGGAGAGAACTAACCGTACTGTTACATCACAATGAGAATACTTATTCTGCTCTATCAATCCAATTTAAACTATTACAGAATTAGCAATCAGAAAAATGGAGAAAAAAATCTCAAGCAGAAGAGCATACAAAAGGGGTGCAGCTATGAAAAACTAGGGACCGGCATACAAGCTTCCAAAAGACAGGGTCATCATCAGGTCTTTGTCATTCTGCTGCCTCATGTCAGAGGTTGTTCAACCCTAACTTTCTGATGGCATTTTTGACTTCTGCATTTCTCAGTCTATAAATCAGAGGGTTGAGCAAGGGTGTCCCAGTGGTGAAAAACATGGCCACCATCTTGTCCATGGGAAACGTGGTAGGAGGGAGAGTATATGTGAATATACATGGAACAAAGAATAGATTGACAACCGTGATGCGGGAGGAGCAGGGGGAGAGGGCTTTCCTTCTTCCTTCTGCACTCTGGTTCCTTAGCAAACATAAAATGAATGTGTATGAGATAAGAAGTGTTACAAAACTCACTGTGCATATGGCCCCACTATGAAACACCATGAGCAGATTGATGATATAAGTGTCCATGTGGGCAAGTTTTAACAAAGGCTGCAAATCACAGAAATAGTGGTCAGTCCCAGTGGGGCAGCAGAAAGGCAATCTCAAAGCCGGGACAATCTGTGCTGAGGAATGGACGCATTCCAGAGTCACCAGCACACCACTGTAAACTTTAATGTTCGCATTTGTTGTTTCGTTTGACATGAACATTTTCTCTTAAGCTAAGTGTAGCCACACCTCTTTTTCATGTACCAAGTTTGACACAAAATATGGAATAGTTGCTTGGCATGGTCAGGCCAGAACAGTGAATGAAATGCTGAATATTCTCTCTCTTTCTAGCATCTGCCCTAAGTGTCATGAAAATAGAAAATCACAAGCTTCCATTTAGATTGTATCCAGAAAAGAGAAATCCTGAGCCAGCAGAAAAGATGCCTTTTAATTTTCTGAACTGATCCCAAATTTACGTGCGCATTACATAGAGTATCAGCTATCAAAGCAGGCCAGTAGATATAGAATGGATATCAGCAGAACAGGAAACGGCAGACTCAACGAGTCAGAGCAGCAGAGAGGATCTGATCCAGAGCAGATAGCAGCAGGGTCAAGAACAGGAGAGAGACAGTCCTACAGAGGGAAGGTGAGCATCAAAAATGGACAGGACTTTACCCTAGGATTTCATCAGAGTTTAGCCTCTTTACCCTGAGTGGCTGCAAAATTACTCACCTCCAATCCAGGCAGGGTAGATGCTATGGATCGTGAACAAAGAATCACCCAATTTCTGACAGCCCAAACATATAGAGATCACACTTCTATCTTACACCTTGTCCTAGAAACATCAGCACTGACCTCATAAAATAAAAACTTTGGGTAGACTAGCCTTGGTTCTATGGTGTAGTTTGATTCCAATGCCTGGGAGGAGAGAGACTTTAGAGAGAGACTGTAGCTAACCACTGAAGTCACAGGAACCCTGGTCACTGTACCATGACCCTTCATGGGTGGAAACTCTCCCCTGCAGCTCCTACATTGCTAGAAGACACAGCACACACACTGTCAAGTGTGGAAAGAATAGAAGTCACTTAACTTGGTTCTTGAAAGCATTACAGAAGAAAATTGTTCCTGTGCTCTGCAAAGCACCTCTGAAGGCAGCTCTCTTCTCATTAGTCATTTTTAGAGGCATAAGGAAAATGTTTTTCTTATTAATGCACTGGACATTTATAATAAATTTTGCAGGTGCTTTTGGCTTTCAGTCTCGAGGAAAGAAGAAAACCATCCCTCCAAAGTCAGCCCCAAAGGATGTCCAATGAGCTACGTAGTTGACACAGACTAAAAGCAAAAGCAGACATTTGGGAAAATTAAACTCGAGGTCATTCTATTGCTGAAAAAACAGGACCACCACAGAAGACACACAGCACCAAGGCACTTGGAAGGCAAAAGCTTTATTCATGCCAGCTGGCTGGGGGAACCTCAGTTGCAAATTGCCAGCCTGGTCTTGGGGTTAAACCATCACTTGTATAGGCCGTTGGAAGGAAGTACAATAGGCAGATAATAGGATATTCTACAATTGGTTACACATTGTCTTGTCATTTATTGCCAGGCAGGTTTATTCTAAGCACGCTAATTGGAGGGTTACTACCGTATAACAGGCAGGTCAAGGCTAGCATGAGAAGGAAGAATTAATCATTTCCTAAGAATGAGCTGAATCTGTGTCTTGGTCATAAGTCCTTGAGACAAGCTAACATAAAAAGATGCACTGTCCGGCTGAGTTACCCTTATCTTACATGCTGCAGATGGTGTTGGAAATGCCAAGGCTCGCTGAGTTTTGTTATTTTCTAATTATGGGAACCAGCTGGTCTGTTTAGGCCCGTCCTTGAATCCAGTGTCTAGTTATAAGTTTTAAAATTGCCTTTACAGCTCTGAACTGCAAACGAGGCAGCTGAGTTCCCTTTCATATGTGACTGACTCAGCCCTTCCCTCCTAGGAGCAAGGAAATCACCCGAATGAGAGGACAGGTGCACGGTGGACCCTACTGCTCGCCCACAGTGTAAACTGGCACAACTGTGTCAAGGTCTTGAAGTTTCAGTTTCCTTTTTTTGTAAAAGGCAACTGCTAGTGTTAATTATTCATTTGCCCCATTTATATTCCCACCTATGTTTTCAAATAGTTATAGAAAGGAGAAAAAAGGCAAAAGAAAAGAGACCAAAATTTGAATTATTCTTTTATTTTTAAAGATACAGGCTTCTGGGGCTGGGAATTTAGCTCAGAGGCACAGCACCTGCCTGGCAAGTGCAAGGTCATGAGTTTGATTCCCGGTACTGGAAAAAAAAAAAAAAGATATAGATTTCTTTCTCCATAGTGGACGGGAAGCTGCATTTTTGCTATTAAATGTGGTTGTAAGCTACTAAAGATGAGAGAAACTACACTGCAAATTTACTTTCTACTGACATGCTACTAATCATGCTACTAATCAGCACCTGCTAGGTGTGCTGTTCCCCGCCAGGCACCCACTGTGATGAAGAAGTAGAGGTCAACAATTAGTTGAATTTGAGAGACAGAAATGGATACAGAAGGATGTGAGGGTGATCTGGCTGAGACATCTGTCACCCCATTGATCACCAGGGTTGATTCAGCTGATCTGGCTAGCTAGACGGGTGTCCCCGTCCTCCCTCAATGCTCCAGGTGCTTCCTTCCTGAAGCTGAGCGCTTAGTCAAAGAGGGCAACCACCTTCGACAGAGGAGGACTGTTCCTCCATCGAGGATATATGAGTAGCTGCACTCCCCTGCTAGAACCTCCAAACAAGCTTTCAAGAAATGGATACAGAAAATGCCATGAGTAGATTTCAGCAAGCCTCACTGTTGTTGATGAACTTAAGGACAGCTAACAAGCCTGCTGTCTCACAGAACATCTTAGGAAAAAATAAGACCTTGAGGCTGTCCCTTCTTTTGTCGGAGGAAATAGTCTGAGAAAATCCTGAGAAATACTTTTAGTGTTATTTAAAGTTTTGAGACAGCCATCATAAGGAGGAAGGCAGAAGGATGAAGACATGCCATGATAAACATATCATGATAAAACTCTGTAAAACCTAAAGATAGGAAAGAATTCTTGGCACACAGAAAGTACAGTAGAAATAGTTACATGTTCTTATTAGTCCTGCTTAAGCATGAGGATTTGAAATGAGACAAGTGGAAAAATTCACCTCAGTTCACACAACCAGTTAGGATCAGAACTGAGCCAAGAGTATAAATCTTGGGCTGGAGATATAGCTCAGTGGCACAAGAGCCTGCCTGGCAAGTGCAAGTTCCTGAGTTCGATTCCAGGTGCCAAAAGAATAAAAAATAAAAAAGTATAAACTTCTTAGTTACAAACTGAAAGGTTTTTTATTTTAGTAATCTATTACAATAATTTAATAAGATCTCATGACCTGGGCAACAGAACCGCTAATGAAGCAAGAAGCTGAGTGAGGGACCTCATACTTTCCCTTCAAGCTCAGAGTGAGTTAATGCATTAACATTGTCCTGTGAACTGGATGCCTGGGTTACCGAACTGGGCTCCGTGGGATGTAGACCAGGGCTAGCCAGAGCTCTATGGAAAGTGGTTGATTCTGGCCACTCAGTCATGAAAACTACAGAAATGGGAATAGGTGACAACTGAAGCTGTTTTATTTTGTGTTTGACCCCCCCCCCCCCGTGCCTCAAATGTCATCTCAGCATGAATTGGGGCTTTGCTTTAAACTCTGTCCACTTAAAGTTTTATCTTAACTTGGGTGAGGTTTCCACTGAATAATCATAAGCTTTAGTCACGTCAAATTCAACTAATAAACCAGATATTTGAAATGATAGATAACTTCACTTGGATCAGAAATAACTGCAGAATAAAAGACCACAGAGAGCTGTATTTATTTTTGTAGGAGAATGGGAAGAACATATGAAGATGTAAAGTTTCATAGAAAATAATGTCCGTTTCCTACTTGGACTTTTAGTATAGCTGTGCAAAATGTCACTAAAATACAAAATTTGTTTCAAAGCCTCCATTGTATATCTTTAAAGTTTGAATTGTACTTATCAATATTTGTAGGCTGATATCAATAAATATGTTTACTTTCCCAAACAATGTTTTAGTGGGTTAATAGTAGAGACAGGAGCAAAGTTTATTACAGGAAGGTATATCATATATTCCCTCAGTCAAAAAATATTTACTAAACAAGTGATATATCAACGAACCACAGAATAAAATCTCCTACCTCACACATTACAGCCTGTGAGAGGAGACAGACAAAAAAATACAAGTGTGTAAGCAGAATATTAGGTGTGATACATGTTCTGAAAAAAATGGAGAGCTATTGAGGAGTGTGCTTAATGAAAGTCAAGTGGAGGGGCACAGAAGTTTTATAAAACAGGCAAAGCAGGAAGCAGAAAGAGAGAAAGCCATGCCGTATAAAGAAGGAAGAAAGGCCCGAATCCACGGAGATGGCCAAAGACTGAGACGCAGAAGTTTCCTGTACTCAATGAAAGGAAAGGAATTCGGTGCACCTGAAGGAGAAGGGGTGAGAAAGCAGCAGTTACCAAGGTGACAGTGACGCAAATTCCATCTATCACCACTTCAGGAGCAGCCATGTTTTTATATTACTTACACGTTAACACAACGATATTCCTGGATGATTTCATTCTTTAGTTAGATAGCAGTTCTTTGCTCTCTTCTTTGAAATATCTGAGGAATTTTTAAATTCCCAATTTTTATTTTTATTATTTCATTTCTGAAAGTTCTTTTTTTTTTTTTTTTTTTTTTTGGTTTTTCTCTGGTACCGGGAACCGAACTCACGACCTTGCGCTTGCCAGGCAGGCGCTTTGCCGCTGAGCT
>NW_004955511.1:220189-253695 GCF_000276665.1 Chinchilla lanigera | reverse complement strand
TTTTTTTGGTTTTTCTCTGGTACCGGGAACCGAACTCACGACCTTGCGCTTGCCAGGCAGGCGCTTTGCCGCTGAGCTAAATCCCCAGCCCCTTGAAAGTTCTTTGAATAGCTACAATAACTACAAACTGATTTAGTGTGAACATAAGCTACACAGCTTAAGCTCTAAAAACGTTGGAATGATCTCCACAGTGCTGAAGCAAAATCAAAAGACAAATAAATTGAAAGCTAAAATAGCAAGCATTATTTTGATAAAATTTTGCAAAATTCTGCTCATCAATACAGAGAGAGGAAAAGCTGGGCTAGATGTGTATCAATATCTGCTTATTCCTCTGGTGAATATTGTAATTTTTCTTTAACATTACCAGAGTTCACAGTGAGATATTGAGTTAAAATAGTAAAAATGAGTTTGCATTTGAGTGTGAGACAAAGAGATAAGAAACTGTGTTGGACACGACAATCTGACTAGAATAATGTTTCATTTAATTGTTCTTCAAATCTCAGATTCATAGACTCATAAAGTAAATAATCCTAATTTCTCCAGCTAGTTCTTAGGGGTAAATGACTTACTAAATATCAAAAGTCACTGTGAAGGGAAAGGACACTGAGAAATAACTTTTGCTCCGAGGACAGGCATACAATGGAGATATAAGGGAAAGGACTGGGAATACTCCCTAGCATGTCTAGCACGCTTTTGTTACAAAATTGGTTTTACAAAACACAGACACTTATTGCAGATTATATTTTAGACCCTAATCTTAATCCATAATCAACTTCCCCACAGGAGGTAGCGAATTCTTATCTATCTTTTGCCACATCTGTTCTGAGGAAAAAAACTAGTAAAATACATGTATTAACTTTGGAGATGGTGTGGATACAAAGAACATAATGTCAGTTAGTGTTTTATTAGTTTTGATACAGTAAGAAAAACTGAATGTTCACTATAAACAAATTTATTCCAGAAGTCACCTGACAATCTGAGAATAACAGACCTTAATGATGGCAATGATATATAAAAGGTTTCTAAATTTAAGTGATCTCTTCATTGAACATTGTTCAAATAGAATTCATTTCCGTTCAGTAGTCAAAGTCAAGGAAAAAGAAAATCACCACATAAATTGCAGTGTGATCTTCTTTTAAAATCCTTTTGTAATTTCTGCACCTCTGGTTACTCTCTTCTTAAAGGGCAAAAGGGTGATTACAGATTCAGCTTTAGTGTGGTGTTACTAATACGGTGTCTCTCCAGAGCTCTCTTTTACTGTTCTGGAATAAGAAATACTCACTGCTGCTCCTGTTTGGAATCTGGCCCTCTCCCTCTCCTTTACTTGATTATACTGGATGGGGAGATTACCTGGCACAGATGAATTCACACATAGGAAGATCACCTTGCATCTTTAAAGAAATTCAACAAGGATCAAATTAGGTAGCCAACAAGGATTGACCCGCACTGTCAGGTCATACAGAACCCGCAGCTAAGGGGCTACAGGTACTCAGTGCTCTGTCTGTCCTGAGTCAGACTTGCTTTGCAAGTCGCAGAGATCACCACCCTTCATAGGGTCACTTTCCCACCTGCACAGATGCAGTAACTTTCCATTCCTAAAGCGAAACCATTTTAATCCACCCACAGAAACCACGGAATGAATGAGTGGTAGGTAATCCCTTAGGTAATTTACTTTTCAGTTCATTTATGGATTATACAATTTCTGAGTAAATACAAAATTTAACTGTCTTTAATTTAGATATAAAGCATATCCACTTACCAGCTCAGAAGTAGTGCCTAAAGGGAAAGTAAAGACATCTTACAACCACAGGAAGGCTATTTCTATAGACATGCAGTAACACATTGCATCTTTTGACTGCTTTACACATGATTTTGATATTTGAAAAGTGATTGACTTTTACTCTTCACCAGAAATTGCCACCAATCTGTTCCACATTTTTCTTATAGCATTTTTCACATCCTTATTCCTAAAAGTGTAAATCAAAGGGTTGAGCAACGGAGTTAGCATGGTGTAAAAAATGGCCACCATTTTGTCAAAGGAGAAGGCGGATGGGGGCCGTGCATATATAAATATGCATGGGATGAAGAACAAAAGCACAACAGCAATGTGGGACCCACAGGTGGACAGAGCCTTCCTCTGCCCTTCAGAACTGTGCTTCCTCAGAGAGAACAAGATGACACCGTAGGAGAGGATCAACAGGGAGAAGATGATAATGCAGATGGACCCACTGTTGGCAACCACCAAAAGGCCAAAGATGTGTGTGTCGGTGCAGGCAAGCTTCAGCAATGGGTACAGGTCACACATGAAGTGGTCAATGACATTGGGGCCACAAAAGGGGAGCTGGAAAGTGAAGAGAATTTGGATGATGGAATGCAGGAAGCCCCCCGTCCAGGCTACACCCATCAGAGCATGACAGAGCCTCCTGTTCATGATGGAAGAGTAGCGCAGGGGCTTGCAGATGGCCACGTAGCGGTCGTAGGCCATGGCTGTGAGCACAATCACCTCCACCCCAGCAAGGAAGTGTTCAGCAAAGAGCTGCACCATGCAGCCTTCAAAGGAGATGGTTTTTCTCTCACAGAGGGAGTCAGCAATCATCTTTGGTGTGATGACAGAGGAGAAGCAGGCATCCAGGAAGGACAGGAAGGCCAAGAAGAAGTACATGGGGCATTCCAGCAGAGCAGGGCTGCAGACGACGGTCCCCACAATTAGCATGTTGCCCCCAATAGTTGCAACATAGACAAACAAAAATACAACAAATACCATTTTCTGAAGGTTTGGATTCTGTGAAAGTCCCAGGAGGACAAATTCAGTCACAAAGCTGTGGTTTGGCATGATTTCCAAAAGAAAGGTGAAAATATAAAACAATGACCATGCAAATTTGAAAGTATGATAAAAATTCAAACAAGTTTGTAATTGTACAGTCATCAATAAATTGATACAACATGATGGAAACTATTCTTGAGTGTGTACACCATCATTGAAAACACAAAATTAGAGATTTTTTTGAAGGTAGTAGCTGTGGATGAGGCAGAGTTTGGGTGGAGATGAATTATTGAATATTTGTAAAGGACCAATTTTTCAATATAGGTGGAACAGAAGAATGTGTGCACAGCTAAAAACAGAAGTAAGTTTCATTTAAGCCAAAACCTCTGATCATTGTCTAGTGGCCTCCTGATGTCAGTTACTGTAAGGCACCCTGAAGCTGTTCTCACGTGATGAGGAAGGAAAAGCTGTTATCGATTAATCATGTCTACCGTTGCCGTGGAACATGGCAGGGACAGCGAGTCTGCTGTCCTTGCTAAAATCACTGTCTTATTTACCAAGGGAGGAAAAAGTAAGAGGTGGTTTAGGAAGCACTGGAAAACTATCGCTTCTTTTCACAAGTTTCTTTAAAGCATTGAAAAAGGTTGAACATTTGTATGTATTAATTCATTCTTTATAATACAGAAAGGCCTACAGGAAGGGCCTGGCTATGGCTTGATGCAATGTATACACACATTAGCGATATTCTACTTCTTTTGTTCATCATTTTAAGAAGTGAACAGAGTTAGTGAAAACATTGTCACAATGTCTAAGTGAAGCAATGGGAGGAAAATAGCTGCTCAGGGACCGCCCCTTCCAGATCAGTCAGCAATAGTTCTTATTATCCCTGCTTTATTGGTGGGAAATTCATACTTCAAGCCAACAGCTGGTGGTTGGGACTTGAACACAGAACTTCTGGTGTCAATACTTGCATGATTTCCACCAGCTCAACAAGGAAAGGAGTAGAGATTTTCCTGCAGGCATTTGAAAAGAGAAGTGGTGTTTGTACAGTCTCCATCTGTCTAAAAGATGTGGACTCTGATTCTTTGGTTTGTGCATAAATGAGGCCACTCAATGAAGGTAACAGAGCAAGTGATGTGGAATCAGAGGTGAAGACCAATCCCAGCGCAGGCAGATTGGCAGCAGCTACATGGGTGGGGTAGAAAAACAACAGATTGAACATTCTTTAGAGTCTTCAGTCTTTATTCCAAACTAGTTGCATAATATGACCTTGCATGAACAAATACAATTCTTAAAGGTGTATTATTACAAAGTCACATTTATTTGACCTTATGGTGCAACAGAGATGTTTGTTCACAGTATAACTGTTTGTCTCCCAAGACTATGTCAGTGTCTAATTTAAAAATGTGAAAATATTACTCATGATAAAATGCCCTTAGCAATTGTAATTATAATTCACTCACTTAAAAGCTCAGCTGCCTTATGAACAGGAAGCTTTTGCATGAGTCCTCCAGACATATACTACAACTCTGAGTTCATTTTCCATGGGTAGACACAACATCAAAAGACGGTTATCCCCAACTGTTATGTGAAATACACCAGTCAAGTAGCATTTTCGTGTGTATTTTTTTTTCTTTTTTTTTTTTTTCTCCAGTACCAGGAACTGAACTCACGACCTTGAGCCTGCCAGGCAGGCACCTTGCCGCTGAGCTAAATCCCCAGCCCCTTTTGTGTGTATTTTGAAGGACAAACAGGCATGTGTGTATTTCTTGTTAAAATAGGTAAATAAAGCAATAATCAGGCTTATTATGAGAAGAATAATAATAAGCTGATTTTTTATGACTGCCACAAAAATATCTTTACATATTAATAAAATTAATGTATACAATTATATACATTAGAAGCTGTCTTTTTACCTTATTAATTTATTTTTCTCCTTTTTTTTTGAGGTTTTTGGAAACAGGATTTCATTATGCAGTTCAGGCTGGCCTTGAACTCACTATCTAGCCCAGGCTGGCCTCAAACTCACATTGATCCTCCTGCCTCAGCCTCTCAAATGCTGGGATTGCAGGCCTGTGCCACCACGCCCCAGCTATCCTTTTGCTTGCTTTAAAACAACCACCTCTATTATATTCTCAGATTTATCACTTTCAGGCTCTGCACCACGAGTGATATATCCACTCACAAGCTATCAGCACGGACACAAGAATATGAACAAACTCTGTAAGGTCATCCAATCACACAAGAACTATTTATTGTAAAGAACAACAGTATATACTGCAGCAGAGGTCAGCTTAGGATAAGGTCAAGGCAGGAAACACAAACAAGGAACACCAGGAAGAACTTGGGCTTCAGATCTAACCTCTGGTAGTTATTCCACAGCATGGAAAGGGTTGCATAAGGTTCTTAAGTTTCTCAAATGCTCCGACTTCACTCTGCAAATGGATATAAAGGGAAGGGCTCTCAGTAGGTTTCTTGTGAGGATCAGATCAGACCACGGTGTGGAGCCATCTGCACCCAAGGAAAGGTGACAGTGAGTGGTGGGAACAAGCTGCCACACCCGGGACACAGCAGAAATGACAACATTTTACACCTGACCCCTGCCTTGCTGTTGCCGAGGATGATACACGCCCTTATTTTTATAAATATTTTCATCCATTGCAGTGCAGAAAGGATATTTTTAAAATGCGCAGCACTTTTAGATGTCTGAGAAATCTTGAAAATAAGACCATGGCACTGAGGTCTGTTCGTACCCACTCTGATTTCCCATAACCACATTACACAGAGAAAACTGAGTCCCGTGATCAATCTAATAATTAAGTAATGATTTTCTCTCCCCTTCCTTCTTCTGATGTATAACAAAAAGGAATGAGACTTTTGAATTAAAATATTCATTAGATAAAAACAAGCTCACTCTTTTCTTTTTTTCCACATAAAGGAATTTCCAGAATCAGTACTAAAACACTGACCATGGAGAACACTGTGTCTGTACTTTATGATCACAAGGTTTACAATTTTAAATCATTTAAAAAGTGATTGTCCTAAATGCATTCTGTCATGCAGCAGTGAACCCTACCATGGTGTTAATGGTTTATGTCTGTGTGTCCCCCCCAAAGCCTCCTGCGGCCCTGGGGCAGGCTATTAGAGTTTGAATATGGGTGTGAGAGCTACACCCGCCCTGGGGTGGATAGTTTGCATATGTAAGGGAGAAGAGGAAGCTGCTTGGAGAGATTCCTCCCCCATTCCACCCTGGTGTGTGTGTCCCGGTAGCTGCTTGGCTGTGCTGCCGCCCTGAGATGCAGCCCTCTACCACGTGCCACTCTGCCTCACAATCATGCCTGGTATGCATTGAAACCTCCACAAACTGTAAGTGAAATAAACCTTTCCTTCCTTAATTTTGGTCGTCAGGTATTTTGTCCCAGCAGCAAGAAAAAAGTAACCAAAACACATGGCAAAAAGACAGTAGTAGAAAAAATTCAGTAAATGTAAATAGAATCCAGTTCATAGTGAAAAGCATTGTATCTGTGTTTATTGCATAAATTTGACAAATGAACTCAAGGCAATGTAAGCTGACACTATTAAAGGCAACTAAGTGAGTATAAACTGGAAATAAATCTTTAGAGTATATTATTTCTATAAATATAAAAATACTCCAAATAAAACATTGAGTTGAAAGAAGATATTTTTAATTCTCTACTATGTAGAAAGTTAACAAGCGCAGCAGCAGTGTCCACTGGCCATGTATTATTGGACAAAGCATCACACACGGAGCTTTCTCATCCGTGAGAGAATTAGAGAAGTGTACTGCGGTTACGAGCACCCTCTGCTACGTGTAAAAGGAAGATGTGCATATGAATGCCAGCTTATTTTATGCAGCGTCAACATCACAAAGTGAGCGGAAAGCCTGTTACTCAGGAGAATAAAATATTTTCTTTAAGTCATGCTTTTAAAAAATTCTAAAATTGCAATATTGATTCATTTCTATAATGTTTTGGAAAACATATTAGCAAAAAATATTAGAGTGATAAACATATTTTTATTTATATAGTAACCCTAGCCCTAAATATTATTTTAAAAATGAAGAGATGGGAAAAGGCTTTTCTGTCTTTCCGCTGGTGCCTTTCCTGGCGGAGAGAAGCCTGAACCTTCCTGTTCACTGTGGTCTTCTGACTTAGCCACGACAGCTAGCACTAAAGCAGCACAGACTTTCAGCCACTTACGTTTTCCTGTCCATTCTGAGGCAGGAGCCTAAGGCCCCTCATGGCACCAACTGCACTTAGAGAAATGAAGTGCACTGCATTTATCAGAGAACTCAACTCTGCTTTCAACCACTATTTCTAACCAGTACCATCCCTCCCTCTGCCATTTGTCAGTGTGTGGTTGTGGTGAAAGTACCTTTCATATACCAGGGAGATAGCTCAAAGGCACAGCACCTGCCTAGAAAGTGTGAGGTAGTGAGTTTGGTTCCCGGTACAAAAAAAAAAGAGAGAGAGAGAGAGAGAGAGTAACTTTCATATTCTGTCAATAACTGTAAATAAACACAAATTTCAGTGCTCAGGTTCACCTTGATCTTATACCAGTGTTATTTGCACAGCTTCAAAACATTCTGCTTTTCAACCTAAGTATTAGGAAGGGAAGATCTTTACAGGATGAAAAATATATATTTAGAAAGGACATTTCTATGTTATTTCATTTTAATCTGGAAAAAAAGACCGACAGTCGTTTTAGTTTCTTTGGAGTTGAAAGGAAGAAAGGAAGGAAGGAAAGAAGGAAAGGAGGGAGGGAGAGAAGGATGGAAAGAAGGAAAGAGAAAAAGAAGAGAAAGAGAAAGGGGCAGAAGAAAGGAAGGAAAAAGGAAAAAGAAAGGAAAGAAAGAAAAAAGGAGGGAGCAGAAAAAGAAGAAGGCAGGAAGAAAGAAAAGTAGGAAGAAAAGAGAAAAAAAAGGAAGAAAAGAAAGACAAAGACTTGCATCTGTACCAGCTGCTGTCTACTGGGCACTTACTAAAGACCAAGTGCTCTTCTCTGAGTGTATTATTTCTCCATTTGCATATTCATTGGTCTTGGTAATAAAATCCTCACTAAAAACAAAGAGGCTGAGGGCAAGAAGCACGTAAGCAGCTCAGGTGTGCACCGTTCAGTGGAAGGCCCTTGCCTGGCATTAAACGCAGCAGCCTGACTGAAACTCCTACACTTTTGCAGCAATGGAAACAGCAGCCCTTACCGCAGCCCAGTTCCCTGCGCATTCCGAAGGGGAAAGGTCTCACTCTCTATAGATAAAAGTCATGTCGCTGGTCAAAACATCGTGCTTGCATCCAGCTTGTCCCGCTCCATCTAAAAGGGAGAGGAGGAGACTCCCTGGTGGTCAGGGCGGGGGATGCTCCCCCTGCTGCTCCTGTGCTCCCTCCAAAGGGCTCAGCAAAGTTGCCTCCTTGTTTACCGAGTGGAGTTTAGAGAGGTTTCACAGACAGGGCATGAGCATGTGCTGTTGCTTCTACCCTCCCAGGATTTGGAAATTTTCCACCAGCATGATTTTTTTAAATTTATTTTTGGTACCAGGAATCAAATTCAGGACCTCACACTTGCCAGGCAGGCACGGTGCTACTGAGCTATATACCCTGCACTTAAGTGTGATTTTCTAAGATATAGTTCTGCAGCTGTGCGTGTGTGTGTGTGTGTGTGTGTGTGTGTGTGTGTGTGTGTGTGTTTTCACCTGTTCAAGGCTTATAAACGTTCATGTCCCCAAATAATCTGATATTTTTCTTTGTGTCTGTTTTTTAAATGTGCTTTTCAGTTTCTGTCTAATGATGCTTCCCTTTGCTACCATAATTTAAGAATAAAAACCTATCGATATGGAGATGCCACGTAGTGCCTATTTGCAGAACTCAGGAAGAAAAATTGTGCACTTCTTAAATGATAAGAAATCATCCGTCAACCCATAAGGAAAATATGTATCAAATTGGGGAATAGTGTAGCAAGAAGTGCTTATGAAAGAAAAACACTTTGTATAAAAATGTACAAAGAGGCACACATTAACTGTCAAAAAGTAATCTTAAAAATCTATGACTTTAAAACTAAATACACAGTTTCTGGAGATTGCAGAGATTTATTTCTTTTTTTATCCAGATGATGATATGACAGATCTGTTTAGCCTGAAGAAAAACTTGGGCTCAATACTTCAGACTCTTTAAGAAAGAGCCCCAAACAAAAAAGTTAAAATAGAGCTTTAAAAATTAGGATGTAAGTCTCCAACACATCACTACTTATTTTGTATGTGTGGTGGATATTTTCAAATTCCTCTTTTCACAGTTTTAGAGGTATGCATGGCAAAGATCTGGGAGAGGACCAGGAAAAGACACCCACACACAAAGAAATTAGAAGACAAGCTCTCGGGATAAAATAGGGTCAGTGGAATGACTTGAAGGAGGCTAAGCCAACGCAGTTCTAGGTCAGAGAATGGGTTTTAGAAGACCAGGAGTTTGAAGAGGGTTATGCAGAACAACTAGCTAATCCAGCACAGGTGTGGTTATGCTTCATCCCCTTAGTAGGCAGTTGTTTACTGAAACCCCACTGAGTGTCAGGCACCAAGTGGGCCATTGCGTGTGTTACTGATTACAACTTTGAAGTGTATTTTGGAGTCTGCTGTAATGTATTCTAGTTTGCTGTTTTTGCTGAAAAGAGCTTTGGCTGTTCAGAATACTTCGCAGTTCCATACAAGTTTAAGGTATTTTTTCTAGATCTACAAAGAAAGTTATGGCAATTTTGTTAGTGATTACATTGTATCTTTAAATTATTTGGGGTTGTTATGACCATATTGGTTCTTCCAATCCATGAACACAAGATAGATTTCCGTTATTCGGATCCTCTTGCATTTCTTTCATCAATGACTTATACTTTTCAATACAAATGTCATCATTCCTTTGGTTGAAATTTTTCTAGATTTTTATTTACTGGATATTGTGAGTGGGATTTAGTATCTTGATTTCTAGTCCAGGTTATTCACTGTTACAATACAAAAAGTTATTGATTTTGTACCTGGCTAAGGATGTCAGCTTGATTTTTAACTGCTTTCAGCTCTCTGTTAGAGTATTGAATCATCTCCCTTGTTCTTTTGAAGCTTGGTGAGTTTCCTTAAAATGCTGTTTTAGGACTCCAGCCATGGGTTTTCCCACGCTTCCAATTAGTTCCTGGTGGCTTGTTTTCGCAATGACTGACGTCTGGGTTTCTTGGAAGTTCTCAGTACTTGTTGGTGCGTGGCATCATCTGGGAATTCGTGGATTGGGTCTTCATTCCAGTCCTCATAATGAAGCTTTTTCTGTCCAGCTTTCCAGAAAATCAAGACTTCTTACTTTACCTGAGCTTATAGTCACATCTGTGCTTCAGCACTGGAGGACACCTTAGGTCCACGTTTATCACAAGCCCACTGTTGGGCTTGTATGGTCCCTGCTGTAGCACTAGCAGGTGATCTAAGTTTAGGTTTGTCTCAAAACTGCAGGTGGCATATTTTTCAGCTTCAGTTGGGGAAGACCTAGGACAATCTGTCCTGTAGGTCTGTATTGAGGTTGAGGGTGAGCCCAAATATCTCCTGCAAAGTTACTGGCCTATGGTATGGAACTGTAGGATCTTGCCATTTTTGGCAGAATCACTGTGAACAGAATATGCAAAGGAGTCTGTTCAGAAGCTGTGACCATGAATTCTGCAGTGTCCGGTCATCCTCTGAGCTCACAACCCACTAAGAAAAGTGCAGCACTGGGGCAAGGTCCACACTGTCACAGGCTGCCTACTGCTAGGTGAACTCGTGGCCCAAAAGTTCCATGACCAGTCACATCCAATGGGTGGAGTGGAAATTCAATAGACTGATACTGTGTGTCCCTGCCTCAGCCAGGGCTATTCCTACAGCTCTCTGTAGACACTGGTGGCTGTCATTAGGATCTGCTCAGGGTTGAGATCCCCATTCTGCCACTGAGCATTAAAGCAGTCTGGTGCTTACTACTCTGACCTGTGTCCGGTGCATGGTATCTTGCTCCATGCTGTGTTGCCTGAGGTTGGAGTAGGGTTGGTGCAGTCACGTCCCTACCAAGACTGACATTAAGCTTGATTCCATCCAGGTCTCATAGTGACAAGGACCTGCAGTCTCATGGGGGCACAACCAAGCCAGTGTTTTAGCTCATGGCAATGCAGGAAAAACATGTTCATCACAGAGAGTACAAGCTTCCTTTGAGAAGCTAGAGCAGGGATAGACAGAACTGTGTCTGAAAGCACTGGTCTAGGTATCTCTACCTTGCCTGAGGTTGGGAAAGGTGTGGTCAAAATGACCCTTTGATAGTAAAGTGCGCCTCTCCTGATTTTCCCAGGGTCTTGTATCATCTGCAGGTAGGATGAGCTCATTTCCTTTATCAAGGGCAATAATGATGTAGGCCACTGGCACCAAGGTCTCTGCCTGTTGTTTGGGCAGGTCTAGAAGCCCTATCTGTAGTCTCTGGCCTGATAAAAGGGATCTCTGGTTTCTGTCTGGTGGACCCCAGAAGGAACAGCAGTGCAAACTCCTGTGATAACTCCTATACTCTGTTCCCCGTGCATGGAAATTTCCATTTGCTCCCCAATGGGAGGAGTCCTGGGAGCTATTATGGGCCTGCCTGACTAACAGAGCTCCATTGGCCTGTCTTGGATACAGTCTTGGAGCAGGTGTCATGGCCTCTGCCTGTACTCATTGTCACTGTGGCGTGTCTGATGCTGGGTTTCAAGGGGTAGGCCCGGATTTAATTCTTTCTCCTTTCCTCAGGCTTGAAGGATCTTTCCACATGGAATGGGGGCAGGTGGCATGCAAAATTCTTTACCTACTACTTTTTTTAATGTGTCTTTTCTTACGATATAACACACGGGAACTGTGATCTCTCACCTGCTGCCTTTAGCTACTGTACTGATATGTTTGAGGGATGTCCCAACAAAGGACCTTGATTTATGCAATAGTTCACCTTTAGGAGGTGCCTACATAACATGCAACATGATCAGTATTCCAGGCTCCTGTCTTTTCCTCTCAGGAAATCTCTCACGGGTCCACAAGTCTAGATGGGAGAAAGGAGACAGTAGAGCAAGACAGCACGCTATCTTATGGCTACTCAGTGCGGTAAGAAAGTACATGAGACTGAGAATTTACAAAGAACAGAATCTTCGTGGGGAAGTCCAAGATCAGGGGCAATCTGCTCGGTTGCCAGGAGGAGCTGGAGGTGCTGCCTTATCACTTCGTCTTGTAGAATGGTGCACTGTGAGGTCCTCCCATGGGAGGAGACAGACGAATAAGAGTGTTTATGCATCTTTTGCACAGGCTAAATATGAGAGCTAAATAGGGATGCGTTGTGCCTAATGGTGACCTTAATCTCTGCAGTCCTTCTAGGAATGAAGGTTTGCTTTTGATACACTGTTTTCCCAGGTAGAGGCAGCTGTACTGGCTTCCATTTGGGTCTTGGGTAAAACATCATTCATTGCCTGACTTTCATAGTCCTGGCTCCGACTGGATGGCCATAGTGGTGTTTTGGAATTGATGGTGTCAGTGTCAGCTCATAACCAGTGTCCAGCAGTGCCACAGGTGTGATTCTTTCCTTTCTGTCAACATATGGTTACCCTGATAGGACGCCAGAGATCGGCTGGGGGAAAAACATAGTAGAACAAGTTACAGTGTAATGTTTCTGGCAGTGTCCTGTGGTCTCCCCTCAGATGGATGTGGCATTTACTTTATTCCAAGGGTTCTGGGTCTGAACACAGGGTGATATCAGGTGATTGGGTAAGTCGGGGCCACTTACTGTTGTCATGACTTAAGGTTCACTGTCATTCATCTGCTTTGAACATTCTCTACCAAAACAAATCTTGTAAACATGTAGCGATTCCTATTTTACCTCCAGCAATAGCATAATTCATTAGCCTACACCGAAGGCCTGCCTACATGAGGCAGACCATTTTGCTCAGGGACAAAGCATTTGCCTCCACTGTTATAAGTTCACCCAATATCTTTGATGTTTGAATGCTGCCACTTTGCCATCATCACTTCAGAATCCAATCATGCCTATCGTATTTCTGTTCCCAGATTGTTTCACCATGGCCCCCACTGTAAGGTCTGGCATACGAAGAAGACTAGTGACAGAGCAGTGTAATAGTGCAGGTACTCCTCTTCCAAATCTTTTACTTAAGGTACTGGACAAAGGCACATCCTCAGGACCCTCAAATTAGGATGAGTAGGTTTTACACGGCAAACCCATTCCACCATTCCAGTTACCCTGAGCCTAGGAAACCCTGCATCAACAGTAAACCACAGAACACAGGAATCCCCAGCTCATTCACAGTGAGCCACTCTTCAGTGCGTATTTGCCAACCTACCAAATAAGCTACTGTCATTCTTCTTTAAAACTTAATTTCATTGTTCCACATTTGTATACATAATGACCACATGCATCATAGGGATATTTTACCTACACATTATGTATCTGATTCTTCTTTTCCTCCACATTCCGCTCACCTCTCTTTAACCCTTAATTCTATGAACTGTAAATTAAGTCTGGAATCCCAGTCTAGTGGGATATCAAGAAATTAATCTTGATTCTGTTGTTCAACCTGTGACTACCATCCCGACTCCTTAATATCTACTTCTATGTGTGTGCTGAAGAACTCTGCTGGTAAGAATTAGAACACTGAGGCTGGACACTTGCATGGTGGGAAGCAGATCTTCCACCACAAATCAGCCATACTCCAATATTCTGAAAGCTTTTCATCCTTTCCTTACCTTTAAGTCCAGGAAGCCTCAACGTTTCCAGTGCATTCGGGGTGGACTCCCTTTTCCTTCTGCTGTGGCTGACTTTCCAAACAGAGTCATTCCTACCTCCCTGAGCTGCAGCATTAGAGAATCTTTGCTTAATGAACATATTAGGAAATTCCACTTGTGCTAGATCTATGTCTGTTCTATCACTATTTCACACTCTTAATGATAGCATTACATATATTCCTGGATTTCTGTCTGAGTAAGTTAGAGAAGACAAATAGCTCTTTGGAGTGCAGCACACTTACTCATGTGTAACGTTTTGTACCTGAGTTGGGTTTCAGACAAAGAAGGAAAGAGATGTACTGGGACTGAGCCCTCAGTCTTGTCAGCATTGTAGTGTAGAGCTGTGAATTGTTAGCAAATGCCTCTGAGGAGACCGTTAAACAGTGCTGCCTCAGCTCACAAACGTAACTCCTTCCAGGATTGTGGAAAGACGGCCATGATTATGTTTGTCACCTGATGCAGTGCTTAAAAAAAATTACCAAATGGGAAAATGCCATTTTCCATTCGCAGCTCCTTCCCTCCCTTGTGAAACCAGGACCAGATTTCCACCTCCTGAGTCCAGCGTGCAGACATCAGCTTCTGTAGGTACTCTTTTCTGTGTCCATGCCTCTGAGCTGGGATGTGGATAACACTCTCCACATGAAGAAGGTGGAGATGTAGCTCATCTCTATAAAACGTCCATATTTTTTTGCCTGTCGGCAGCCAAAGGAAGGTAAAACAAATAAGAATCTCCTGTCCCAAGTGACTCCAGGGATGCCCGACTTTCTTCCAAGTTGCTATTTTCCTGAAAGGGGCACTAGCTGGCCCCTGGGAGAGGGAATCACCTTGGATAAGGGCCCCATTTTTAAAGGCTTGTTTTCCCTGCTTGGTTGCAGGTGGCACTTCGACTGGAGTTGGAGGTGTCTCTGTCACATGCACAGACTCATATTTCTCTCTGTTCCATTTTCTCAGTTCCCTCAGTCACCCAGTGATCAGTGCTAGAGCCCGGACCTCACCCATGCTTTGAATTTCTCATCTCTATAAGTTGTAACTACCTTGGAACTATTTCTATCTCTCTGTGTGAGCGGGGCTCGGCTCCATGCACAGTCTGAGTGGGGTGTTATCACAAAAGTGACACGTGAGGGATGACGGTGAGGGGAGCTGATTAAGACAGGAAGAATGGCTGCAGTGTCAGCTGAAGACTGGCTTCAGCCTGGAGCCTTCAGATGTCTAGGGCGTACACTGTATTCCGGAACTTGAGCAAGCGGAACCCCTTGGAACGAAGGGGACCCAGCCCGCTCTTCCTCCCATGACATTCACGTCCCGGCCATGGGGATGCTCTTGGGGGATGGGATGACACCTTGAGGGAACTTCCTATTTTCTATGGTGAATTTGTTCACAGAAAAGCAGGGCTGCAAGTTTTTAGCGGCCCAGACTCACAGCAGCAGGGCCTCGGGTGCACTTGCCTGCTGGAGAGAATTTGAACTAGATTCCATGGGGTCTACCTCTTTCCTCAGTCCCACACTCAGGGTCAAGTTGAAGTCTCCAGCCTTAATGTTCAGATCAAAAAATCACCTTCCCTCCCCTGTGTGTCTTGCTTCCTCATTTGACTTCTCAAAGTGGTGTTAGAGTTGCCATTCTAAAACTCCAGTCTAAGGACATCTAATCCCCTCACCTGTAGCACTTAATACACTTACGCTGTTTCCCCTGTCATCCCAGTCATTAAGTTTTAACGTGATCATTGGACCTTTGCAGCTCTTGGCTGTTTCTGCTGCTCCAGTCTCATGTTTACACGTCACCCTCACACTAACTTCGTGTCCAGCATGGGGCCTGGCACTCAGTGGGATTTCAGTACATGATCACCAAATGAAAGATGGATCAACAGCCACAGCCCTGGTGAACTGGAAAAGAAATGCAGTTCCAGGACTTTGTGGTCTTTTCCCTGTCCTAGGGACACTTGTCCAACCTCAGGCCTGCCTGCTCCACTGAGCCCTTTGTATCTCACAGGTGCCAGCTTTCATTTCTTTTTATCTCTAAGACCTTCTTAGTGATTTAAGACTAAATCACTAAGATGATTTAGTGTCATCTCCTAAATCTTTGTTGTACGTCCCTCCATGAGGTGTTCCTGGAACTTTGTCCATCACGGCATACACAACTCCAGTAATAATTTCCTACGCCCCCTTGGGAGATGCTCAGTCTGTGGGCTGAGCATGAACAACTCTGGTGTCTAGTCGCTGCTATGCCCCAAGAAATTGCCAGTGATCCTTGGCCAAAACCCATACGTGTATTGATGATGGAAATAATTGAATGATAATTATTTAATCCAAAAGTTGTTTTGTATCTAGAGTTTTGCAATTTTACAAGCAACTTTTAATAAAGAAATGAGGCCAAAAATTAACAGAAAATTCTGACATCAACAGACCATATTCATAGAATAATAATGCTTCCCCAAAGCCTCAGAGGAGCCCTCATTTCTTAAAGGGCCATATTAAATTCTCTTTAAGACTTAAAACATACTCGTAGCTGTGAACTCTGTAACAACGACAAACAATTTACAGAATCTCAAGGTGCAATGGCACGGGGTAAACACCCTCAACCCTAAAGGAAAGAAGGAGATGGAAGGAGTCAGAGCAAAGCAAGACTGACACCTAATGTGGCAAACTTTAAGCCCTGCAGCTCTTTATGCAGCCCGCAAGGCACATGGTAATAAATAGGAGTTGCAGAGCTCACCTTACTGTTGGTTGCAGCCTGCTGGCATTTCTCTTGGGTTCACTCTGATCATGCCCTGTGGATTTTCTCTGCAGATATTCACTTTCCTGGCATCTCTAACTTTGGAGTGCATTGTGCCTTTGATTTCCTTACCATAGATTCAGACTCTGACTCCTCAGGGAAATAAATGACCATCAACTTCACATGTAAAATCACAAGGGGTGCTAATGAACATTTTTAGATATTATGGACAGATAATCAACTACCATATATAATGCCCCCAGCAAAATTCTTATCCTGAAAATAATAATGACCATATCAGATTATTCATTCCTTCACTGCCTCTAGTGATCATGGGAATAAAGAATAAGGCTTGAAAAATTAGTCATACTGAGTTCTCACTCAGCACAGTATATACATTGAGGAAATTCCCTACTGTCAGGGTTTTTACAGAATAAAATGAGCATAACAGCAGGGCTTTCCTTTCTTGAGTTATATAGGCATTAATTCTTAATAGTAATATATTTTATTATTTAGTTTTTTTATTTTATTAAAAAAGCAAGATAAAATTTTATAGCAAAATAATAGGAGAATAACAATAGTTAATGGATTCTTATTAGCTTTAAAGTAGTTAATCAGTGCACAAAATACATGCAATACATTAATTATTTTAACTCTCCCCCTAACCTGTTCTGAAACTGTTTTATTGTAATTTTTACTTTTTCTCCCTAAAATAAAATTTTAAAAATGGGCTTATAAGATTCTCCAAACCATATTAGCACAAACCTTTCTTTTCAGTGAACTAAGAGGAACTCTTTGTATAATTACTTACTTTATTTTTAGTAGAAGGAATGCCTATAAATCTACTGACATAGGGCTGGGGATTTAACTCAGCAGCACAGGACCTGCCTGGCAAGTGCAAGGTCATGAGTTTGATTCCTGGTACTAGGAAAAAAACAAACCAAACCAAACCAAACCAAACAAAACAAAACAAAACAAAACAAAACAAATAATCTATCGACATAGATGAAGGCAGCAAAACTAAGCTGTGACTGGGTGGAATAGTCCAAATATGCAAAGAGTGGTCCTGGGTTACATTATCTAACTTTTATTCTGCACCAAAAATGCAAAATCTATGAATGAGAATATGTTTCTATATGACCTGTAGATATCTTTTTGTGAGAGCAATAAAAAATTGTCCTTTCGACCCTTCTATCTTTAAAATTAATGCTGGGTTCCAGAGACATTTATTTGTCACCTGATAGAACTCACCTACCAAAAGAATTCCTAATAACATTTTTCATCTGAACATTTCTTAGAGTATAGATCAGAGGATTAAACACGGGAGTCATCACGGTGTAGAAATCGGCAGCTGCTTTATCAATGGGGAGAGTCGTTGCAGGTCTCACACAAACGCGCAAGGCGCAAAGAACAAGACAAACATTGTGATGTGGGAGGCACAGGTGGAGAGGGCTTTCTGCCTTCCCGCCACACTGTGGGTCTTTAAGGAGAAGAGAATGAACACGTAGGAGTCCAGGAGAAACAGGAAATTTAACAGACAGATGAAGCCACCGTTGGCAGCAACGGAGAAACCCGAGTGCGGGTATCAGGGTGGGACAGCTTGGGCAGAGGGTTCTGACCACACATAAAGTGATCTATGACACTCGGGCCACAGAAAGGAAGTGGCAAGAAGAGGATCTGAATGCTTCCGTGAAGAAAGCCTCCCACCCACGACACTCCCACTAGCAGGCTGCACACTCTCCAGTTCGTGATGGTTGTGTAGTGCAGTGGCTTGCAGATGGCCACATAGAGGTAATAGGCCATCACAGTCAGCAGGACGACCTCAGCACCACCCATGAAATGTTCTGCAAAGACTTGAGCCATGCATGAATTGAAGAGGCTGGTCTTCTTTGCATGCAGTGAATCAGTAATCAGTTTCGAGGTATTCACTGAGGAGCAGCAGGCATCGATAAAAGAGAGATGGGCCAAGAAAAAGCACATGGGGGACTTCCGTAAGGCGCTGACAATGAGGGTGACAAGGATGAGGTTCCCAGTTGGAGTGAAAGTCTGGTCTCAAAGGGAACAGAGAATTGTCTGACACCCCCTACTGATGCTTTCTATACAAAACCATGTTGACTTCCTGAAAGGACATTAAATGAAGCATGTTCTCAATAACTATTGACTTTTTTGCACTTTATTTTTTATAAATGGAATATTTTTTTCTCATGAGAAATTACCATCAATTTCTTCCATGTTTTCCTCATGGCATTTTTTACTTCCTTATTCCTAAAAGTATAAATCAAAGGATTCAGCAAAGGAGGCAGCATGCAGTAAAAGAGCGCCACCATTTTCTCAAAGGAGAAGGCAGATGGAGGTCGTGTATATACAAAGATGCAGGGGACAAAGAATAAAACTACAACAGCAATGTGGGACCCACAGGTGGACAGAGCCTTCCTCTGCCCTTCAGAACTGTGCTTCCTCAGAGAGAACAAGATGACACCGTAGGAAACAAGCAACAGGGAGAAGATGATAATGCAGATGGACCCACTGTTGGCAATTGCCAAAAAGCCAAAGATGTGCGTGTCAGTGCAGGCAAGCTTCAGTAATGGGTACAGGTCACATATGAAATGGTCAATGACATTGGGGCCACAAAAGGGAAGCTGGAAAGTACAAAGAACTTGGGTGACAGAATGCAGGAAGCCCCCCGTCCAGGCTACACCCATCAGAGCATGACATTGCCTCCTGTTCATGATGGAAGAGTAGTGCAAGGGCTTGCAGATGGCCACGTAGCGGTCATAGGCCATGGCTGTGAGCACAATCACCTCCACCCCAGCAAAGAAGTGTCCAGCAAAGAGCTGCACCATGCAGCCTTCAAAGGAGATAGTGTTCCTTCCATAGAGGGAGTCAGCAATCACCTTCGGTATGATGACAGAAGAGACACATGCATCCAGGAAGGACAGGAAAGTCAAGAAGTAGTACATGGGGCATTCCAGCAGAGCAGGGCTGCAGACAACGGTCCCCACAATTAGCATGTTGCCCCAGATGGTTGCAATGTAGACAAACAAAAATATAACAAATACTACTTTCTGAATTTTTGGATTCTGTGAAAGTCCCAGGAGTACAAATTCAGTTACAAAGCTCTGATTTTGCATGACTTCCAAAGTAAAATAAAGAAGTCTAAATCCTGACTGTGTAATTTTCGTAGTATGACAGCAATTTACTTCAAGCAAATGTATAGTACTCTAGTCCCCCTCATTCAAACTCATGGTAACTGCATTTACTTGCATTGAGCACACATAACTAGAAATTTGGAAAAGGAGTGTTTACAATCCAGGCAGAATTGAAGTGTAAATAACTCACTGAATACTTTAGAATAGGCAGTGGTTTAATACGGAGAGAAGTTAATATGTCCACCTATAGATCCACATGATAAGGAAGAGAAACGGCTTCTAGTTCAAATGTCAGCTTGAGCCAGCGGCTTCCTGGAGTGAATTATTGAGAAGCATTCTGAAAATAAAACAAAGATACAGAAACCAAAAGAATGTAATTCATTAATCTTGCATGCCACTGACATCAAACAGTGAAGGCGAGCATGCCATGCTTTATCTAGAGACAGCCTAATCAACAAACAGAAGAAAATAATGCAGCTCAAGAGGTGACTGAAAACCATCAACTGTAGAAATCCTAACCTGAATGGGTCTTCAAATGAATTAATTCATTCTTTGCTAAGGAGAAACCATGGAGACATCTCTAAATGCATCCCACCCACCAACTTTGAATGGTGCTGAGGTTATTTTTTATTCACCATTTAAACATTAGAATAGTAATTCATAAAAATAATACTGTGTAACAATAATGTGTACTTCTGATTTTTCAACTGGTCACTAAGAGAAATAATGTAGGTAAGTACTTGTCAGGGCTTAATTTCTAGAAGCAGTGTATATTAGCTCTGTGACTCTACTCTGCTGATGGGATATTCATGCTCAAATATATCAAGGTTAAGTTCAGTTAAGTTGTTGAACAGATATGTGATTCAGTTTGTGACCTGGGAATTCTGTTCTCAGATTCAAGTTGTTTGAACCTTATGAACAGGAAAAGAGTGGAATTCTTCATTTCTAGCAAGAAACTTCCTGAAGTGGTGACCCTGTTTGAGGCTCCATACACCTGTAAGGAGTAAAGACATTGATTTGTGAATGTGTAAGACATCTCAATGAATTTTGTTTTGAAATTCTGTATCTTTTTTATTCTTTTTAAAATAAAAACGTATGGGAAGTGATCACCCCGTCCTCTACATGAGGATTTGGCAACAACCATGTAGATAAGGAAGAAAAACAACTTATTTTATATCAGCCAGAGTTTTGAGGTTTTACTATTCATTTGCCAACTACTCAAATGATGTGACCTCGTCGGATGGAGTGTCTCTCCTCAAGGTGTGTGTTTCACGTTTATACAACTTGCTTGTAAAGCGGAGGTGTTCATATATGTAGTACCTGCTCATGTCCCAGGACTATGATGAAGGCTGCATTTGAAAATGTAAAACTGATGCTCGTGATAAAGTGTCCTCATTCCCTCACCTTACAAATCATCCTCTTTACTCACAGAGGCTTTTGTGTAAGTCATCCAGCGATTATCCTTAAATTCATGGTGTCACTTTCCACAGATAGACAGGGCTGCATAGGAAGGTTCTATCCGCACCTATAACATTGAAACAGCATTTATGTTATGTGTATATAAGTGCATAAAACTATTATATATGCATATATGTGCATATATTTGTTAAAATAGAAGAATCAAATATGAAATGGTTTATTAAAAGAATTAAAATACCCTGATTTTATGCTCACCACTTAGAGTGAACTGTCAAATTACTTTAATTTTAATGAAATTAATAAATATACACTTGTGTACAACACATATCTGTGCTTTGTTTACTGCCAAGCATTCCTTTCCATTGTACTGTCAGGTTATTCCAAACCCGTGTATACGCTCTGAACACCATGTGCACTCACAAGCCATCAGCAAGAACATAAGAGTGTACAAGGAATTCCAAAACGTCACTGAATCTGTCATTGACCATCTTGTCTAGTGTAAAGAAGAACAGCACTGTGTGTTATCCCGTGGTTTTCAGCTGAGCCTAGGGCTGCAGGAAGGAACACAGGGAGAAATCAGGGAGCCCACAGGCTCCCGCTCTTGCTTCAGATGCTTCACTGTCAAAGAAACTAAACTGAGTGAGAGGTGAGAGGAAGGCACTGTTCTGTCATCATCTAAAAATCAGAAAAGTCATCCCTCCTCTTCTTTTCTCATGTCCTCAGAGCAATGCCACTGTATAACTGAATATTTTGCACATAAAAGAGCCCCCCCCTC
The DNA here is from genome assembly GCF_000276665.1 of Chinchilla lanigera. Lineage (NCBI taxonomy): Eukaryota > Metazoa > Chordata > Mammalia > Rodentia > Chinchillidae > Chinchilla > Chinchilla lanigera. The sequence goes on along the minus strand of NW_004955511.1, from coordinate 232,069 downwards.
TTCATTCAAACAAAAGGAATTTCCAAAATTACTGTCAGAGCTTTGCCAGTGGAGAGTCTAGGGTGTCCGTGGTGCATGACTGCAATATTCAGGGTTTTAAATCATTTAAATGTAATTGACACACATCCGATGTGTTTTCTTGGATTGAATCCTACATCAGAAAAAGGAAAGCGGTGATGAATTGGTGGAATCTGAATGAAATAAATCTGGAGCATTATGTATCAATATTCACTTACAGTCTTGAAGAACATACCTATAACAATGGAAGACGGTACTAACACAGGAAATGAAGTGCGTAGTACCAGGAACTTCCCATACTATCTTTGCAACTTTTCCGTTAGTCTAAATTTACTCCAAATGCAAAGTGACATAGAAAAAATATTATTCAGTTTCAGCTCTCAAAAATCCACCAATTCCAAGATTAGCATATAATAACCATGTTATGGGGCAAAGAACCACGCCTCATCAGGCTGACAGTGAGGGTCAAGGAGAATAATACCAACATGTTTTCACAGAAGAAACCAAAACGAACACACAAAATATCACCTAAAGCACCATTTACACAAACATTGTGAAGTGGAAACGTGATACATGACATTAATGTGTCTAATTGAAATCATGCCTTTAAAAAAATATCCCCACTCCACATTCTACTGAAATTGTATCACCCATGGAAAACTTGAAAAAGGCTAATTTATTATTTTCCATAATTATACATACGTTTGTACTCCATATCATTAACCCCAGCCCTGAAACTGTATTGCAAAAGCGAACTGCTGTGGAATATTTCATATGTGAAGATTTTACACTGTCATATGTACTAGTAAATAGTCTAAAATATTCAAAAATAGAAAGATGCTATTATAAATAAGAATTTTACAGACTATATCACTACTGTTATGAAGAAAACATTACTATTATGAGGATTTAGAAAATGAACCACTTGCATTTTGTTATGTGAGAAAAACTGAAACATAGTACTAATAACGCTCCCTACTGGTTTGCATCTTTAAATAGGATTTTAAAGTGTAAGAGAGAATATATAAAATGATTACAAATAGAAATTTGTAATATATAATATATATATGTTATTGTTTTAAGAGTATTTAGAATTGCACATGAATTTAAAGCACAGGACCCAATTGTCCATTCTCTAAAGTTCAGGAAAGGGATGTGAAGTTGGAGGGAATCTCTTTCATAGGTGGACAAGGCCAGCAAGTCACAGAATCTGATATTCTCCATCTAGCCAGGTGTGTGGTGCACATCTGCAATCCCAGCTCCCTAGGAGGCAGAGAGAAGAGCACAGCAAGCTGCAGCCCACTCTGGGCTATGGAGCAACTCAGCACCTTCGTGAAGCTCAGTCTCAAAATAAAAATAAAAAAGGCTAGGATGGAGCTCAGCATGAAGGTCCTGGTGTCAGCTCCTAGCACTGATGAAATAAATAAATAAACTACTGCGAACTGTCCAGTAATAGCCATAACTTGGACGTGCCTCTCCTCATCTGCCATGCTTTTACTTTGACATCAATTTGAAATTCTCGTTCTTCCATAGAAAGCAGCTGATTCTGTCTACTCTGAGAGCCATTGGCCACAATACTCGGGGTTGCGCTGTTTCTCAGGTTCTGCTCCACAAGGGGTCACGGGCACTGGATCATCCGGGGATGCGATCTTCAGAGATTTTTCTCCCTGGGCCCCAGTCCTCATACTGCCCAGTGTTCCTATCCTATTAGTTTGAGCAATAAAATTACTTCCAGTACCTTTCATTCTGAAAAGAAAGGGATTTTCTTTTCAAATTTAAAATAAATATATATATTTATAATATTTAATCCTACAAAAAGATTAGTAGGGTTGTCATTTTAAGTAACATTTTGTAACTATATTTAATCAACAAAATGTATGCATGTGTGCCTATTATTCACATTTGCATCTGTTTTTCTGAATGAATGTTATAATCCTCAATAAAAATGATAAAATCCTTCTTGCAATTACCCTCACAGGTTTCTTAAATACACCATAATTTGCATCTGATATTGTTATGCTGTGATAAACACTTATTGTATTTTTTTTTCCAGTACTGGGAATCGAACTCACGACCTTGGGCTTGCCGGGCAGGTGCTGTGCCACTGAGCTAAACCCCCAGCCCCAATAAACACTTATTAATTCTTTAATTTTCACAGAGCACATTCCTTTTCCAGACAACCTGGAGATATTTTCTGCTCAGATTTCAAATCATTTTTCACCACTCAATATCCACTAATATTATGCATTAGATTAGATAGTCCAATCTCTAAGATAGATAGATTGATAGGTGATCAATAGATAGAACATAAATAGATAGATAATAAATTCTAGAATTTGAAAAAAGGCTTTTTCTCTTTTCTACTGTTGTCCTTCTTGATGAATGCCTCAGCCTTTTCTTTCCTGCTATCTCAATAATTTAACTTATTTTAAGAGATAAAGACACTTAAATTCTCCTAAACGGTTATGAGGAAGGAATCTGAGGCTATTTATAACATGAAACGCACATAGGGAAAATTGAATACAGTTATGATCAGGTGTCTCTTTTCTGTGTCCTGAGTCACTATTCAGTATCTTGCAATTTTCTAATATTTCTTTTATGAGTGTACTATTATGCAAACAAAAAATAAAAATAATATGATGTTTTATAAATCAAAAAATATTACTTGATGAATAACTCTGCAACTGGCACTCCAGTTCTTATGCTCATCATGCTAATACACCGCTGTTCAGACACAATGTCACAAAATGCTTTTCCGTAACTGCATTCGTGGAAATGCCTGAGAACAAGTGATGAATGTAAACATACTGAGAAAAACAACCGGCTCCAATAAGGCAAGCACGGACAAATAAACACCACACGTTCTCAGTGGAAGCCAGAGACATTGATCTCAGAGAAGAGAGTAAAATCATGGTTACCAGAGGCTAGAAAAGTTGCATGAAGGAGGAACAGAGGGTGCTTAAATGATACAGGAGTGCAATTGGGTAGAAAGAATGACTTCTAATGCGCTACATTACTGTAGGTTAACAAGGGTTGGAAACAATTAACTGTATATTTCAAAATCTAAAACAGATTACTTGAAGTTTTCCCAACAGAAATTAGTAAGTACTTGAGGTGATGGACAGATCAATTACCTTGGTCTGATCACTGTACGCGGTATACATATATGGAAATATCACACTGTATCCCATCAGTGGGCTCAATCATTATGTATATATTAAAATAGAAAGTGAAAAAATTCAGTGAGCCATATAAATGAAGATCCATGTATCTGCAGGAATAGTCCAAATTCATTGGTGGGAAGACTCAATAAATTGTAAAGTCTCCCGTTCATACACAGAAATATGCGCATTGATGCATTTTTCATTTGTCTGGATTTTCCTTGAAAATGAAAAGCTAAACATCCTTCTGATCTCATTAATCTAAGATTAACATGTATGCCAAAACATTCCCCAAAACAAAAGGGACCAACTTGCTAGAACAGCTGCTATTCACTGAACATTTCTTATGTGTCCACTGTTATTTGCTTCCATATTCCTTTCTCTTGTCAGAATCACAATGCTCATTAAAGATGAAGGTTATGTAATTAGACCAAGTGTCTGTGGTTGCTGATCAAATCATGTATTGCGTTGAATTTAGTAACTAGAACACATCACTTTTTTAAGAGCTTCACCAAAATTTGACACCTTCTCTGAATGTGAACAAAAGTGAATTTGTAAATTAGAAGTCTCACCGTGCATCACTCCTTGAATAGTCTGTGGACTCCACGAATTATTCTCTGCAGAGAAAAGCATCTCTCCAGAATGTGAGGTTTCTAGCTTTTCTTCTCCATCTAAAAGAGAGATAAAGCCGGGTGTGGTGGCGCATGCCTGCCTGTAATACCAGCACTCGGGAGGCTGAGGCAGGAGGATCCTTAGGAGTTCAAGACCAGCCTGGGCTACAGAGTGAGCTCAAGGCCAGTGTAAACTTCAGAGTGAGACCCTGTCTCAAAAAATAAAAAAAATAATAAAAAAAAAATAAAAGAGAGATAAAGAGGATTTTTGGCAGTGGAGTTAGAGAATTTTCCTAGACCTTATAAAGTGCTTTTGACAGTATGTTCTCAGGAGAAAAGGTAAATCAAGAAGCCAAAGTTTCTTCCCCATTTTCAGCTGAAAGTAGTGTTCCTGAGAGATCAGATACCTCTAGAATGGCCTCCTAGTTCTCCCCAGGGTTTTGGAATTTTCCACTAGCATGATTGTCCGAGATAATTTTCTGTGGCTTCATTTTCTCAAGTGTTCACAAAACGTTATATCCCCAAACAACTGGGACATTCAGAAGCAGCACTTTTTTTCTTGTTTTACTTCTCTTGGGTCAATGAAAGATGCTTTCATCTCCCATCAAAACACGTAATTCAACTGTGTTTAAAGGAAGATAGCTTTAGCATACTTGCTGAATAATAGATATGAATTCTATGACAATAAATCCATCTACCACTGTATGAGGAAATGTGTATAATTTTGAACCTAGGGTAGCAAGTACCGCTTACCAAAAAAAACCTATCTGATGAAAAAATATATAAAGAGGTATATTCTACTTAACTCGTGAATGATATTCCATTCCTCACAAACACTATGTTCTATGTATCCATTTATATGTTAGTGGGCACCTAGGCTGATTCTGAATCCTGGCTGTTATGAATTGTGCCCCAACACCCAGGGATGTGCAGGTATCTTCATAGCATGCTGACTTCACTTGCCTTGGCGATGCACCGGAGTTTATAGTTCAGTCATGAGGTACTTTTATTTTTTGGAGCAAGCTCCATACTGATTTCCACAGTTGTGGTACTAATTTGCATTCCCACCAGCTTCTATAGATGATCCCCCACACTCCTATGCTCATCAGCATTGGTTGTTTCCTGTATTTATCATGATAGCCGTTTTGACTGAGTGAGATGGAATCTCAAGGCAGTTTTCCTTTGCACTTCCCTAAGAGCTAAAGTTGTTGAATTTTTTTCATAGTATTTGGGAACTGTTTGTTCAGTTTGTTTGCTCATTTTTATTGAATTATTTGATGTTTTGGTACTCACTCTTTTGAGTTCTTTATATATTCAAGATAGTAATCATCTGTCCAAGGAGTAGCTGGCATATATTTTTCTCTTTCTATAAACTGACTCTTCACTTGTTTTATGGCCTAAAGTACAGTCTATTTTGTAAAAGTTCAATGAGTCTTTAAAAAGAATATGAATTCTGCAATTGTTTAGGCATCTATTAAATCAAATTCACCTATGCTTTAGTTTAGGGGTCCTTTGTTGAACATTTTTTTTCTGGATGACATATGTATTGGGTACAGCAAAGTAATGAAGTCACATAGTGTTATTGTATTTCAGCCTTTCTGTGTCACTAATCTAGTAGTGTTTGTTTTATGAAATTAAGCACACTGATGTTTAATGCATGCATATTTTTTATGTTTTCTTTGTGGATTGTTCCCTCTACTAATATGTGGTGACTTCTTTTGTCTCTTCTATTTTGACGTGACATGAGCTTTGTCAGATGCAAGTATAGCTACTTCTTCCTGCCCTCAGGTCACATTTTCAGGGCATACCCCTTTCCATCCTTTCATCTCAAGTCCATGTCTGTCTCTGCACTCAGAGCTGGTAGCGTCACAACCTGCAGTAACCTGGCTGCTGCTCAAGCTGGCAGCAGTCCAAGGTGTCCACTGCGTGATGTTTGTTTTACCAGCACGCAAAATACAGAAGTTGTGGCCTCACGTCTGTTTACACAGAATTCAAAAGAAGGCATGGAGGCCAAGCAAGAGAGCCCCATGAAGATATTTATACTTAACCATAATCCCCTTTTGATATACTCTTTTGTATAGTGGGTAGCAAAGGTCACTTTCACATATAAAACATTAATTCACTCAGTACAATTTATTAAAAAGAACTTTTTTTCTCCATTGGCATGCTTTTCACCTTTATCCAAAAACACTCCACCCTATCTTTGCAGTCAACTCTGTGCATTTCTGGTCCTCCTTTATTAAGAATTTTTGTACTTGTCTCAAAACTCAATATTTAAAAGTCACAATGACAATGGTACACCTGAGATCACTTATCAGGAACCTAGGAACTACTGTGTCAGTGACAGTTCTGTCGCTGAAACAAAATACCTGATGTATGCAATTTAAAGACACAAAGGTTTATTTGGGCTTAGTTTTATAGGATTCAGGTCATGGTTGGTTGGCTTGAAGCTAGACATTACATGGCTGAGAACCACTGTTCACTCATGAAGCAGAGAAAGTGGGAAAGAGCCAGAGAGAAAAAGGAACAGGGAAAATATACAACCTTCAAAGCCACACCGCAGTGACCTGCTTCATTCCATTAGTTCCCACCACCTAATAAGCGCATAAAGCTTATAAACCCATGGATGGCTGGATCCAGTTGATGAATGCAGTAACCTATGTTAAGTCACTTCCGAAAGCTCCACCTCAGGAAAGAATCACGACTGACCAGAGGCAGAAGTGTTCAGGTGATGCACAGAGCCTGCTCACCAAGAAATACAGGTCCTCAAACAGGTAGAGAACAGAAAACCTAATGCGAAGGAACCTTGAAGGAGAAGCCGACCAGATGAATGCCAGCGTGCGGGTATTTAGTAAAGGAGGTCAGACCAGTCATTGACGGCAGCACTGCTGACATCTCAGATCTGGGGAGCATGGCATCTGGCACAAGGTCTAAACCCTCGGGGAGGAAATTACCTGAGTAGTGGCTGCCACATTGCTGTGACTGGTGCCCAGTCTAGTAATCATCACCCAGTACACACCTGTCTTATCTGCCTTCTCATTGGGACAACAAAGCCAACAAATGAGATATTCACGGGTCAGGGCAGGAAAGAAACTAAAAGCCAGGGAGTCACTGAGGATGCAGTGAATGAGCTCAGACTGCGAAGCTGTTGGAAAAGAAAGAACAAGTGCGCTGTCTTGTAGGGCCCCAGAAACACATCCTGAGAGATAAGTGCTGGAGCATTTCAAAGGGGTGGACGGAGGTTTCAATTCCCGTGATCCACAGGAGGACAAAGGACTTTGAAGCAGTTCCAGACTAGACAAACATGGATATGCAGATATCTCCATGGTGTGCTGACTTCAGTTCCCTTAGCGATATAACAGAGAGTTCCGTAGCTCTGTCATAAGGTACTTTTACCATTTGTTTTTTCAGGAAACTCCATACTGATTTCCACAGCGGCTGTACTAATGTATGTTCCCAACACTTCTGCAGATGCCTCTGCATCCTTAATACTGACAAGCACTTGTTATTTCCTTGATGATAACTGCCTTTCGACTGAGTGAGATGAAATCTCCATGTAGTTTTTATTTGTATTTTCCTGAGAGCTAAAGGTGTGAAATTTTTCATCATATAATAATTAGCCAATTATATTTCTTTTTTTTTTGGGTGCGGTTTATTCCCTTTATTTATCTTTTTATTGAGTTACTTGGTGTTTTGGTAGTCACTCTATTGAGTCCTATATGTATTCAAGATACTGAGCCTCTGTCCGAAGAGTTGCTGACAAAGATTTTCTCCCTTTCTGTGGACTGTCTTTTCACTCTGTGGGGTGTTGCCTTTACTGTACAGAAGCTTTGTAAGTTGCTGTTTCTCATGTTTTGTTAGCACATGTTTTTGATACATAATGAATGCATTCATTGTGGGGACTTGTTACTTGCCCTTAACATACCTTAATCCTTTTCACTTTCCCTCCCTCTCCCCACATTTCCAGAACACCTTCTTATCTACAGGACCACCTTCCTGTTGTGTATTATCTCTCTTTTATTTTGCTCCTTCCATTATTTATGCTTTAGGATTCTCATCTCAGAGAGACCATGTGGCATTTAACATTCTGTGTCTGAGTTAGTTCACCTCGCAGGATGGTTGATGCCTTCCCTGTTTCCATTCTTCCTATGATCCCCTGAGTTACTGGAGTGCTGCGCAGGGCGCCGTCACCTGTGCCCGTATCTTGAAGTGCTTTTCTTCAATCAGCCCCAAAGCTTCAAGTTCATACTGAGGTCTTCGATCCACTTTGAGTTGATTTTTCATACAGAGTAAGGAATAAGGATCTCGTTTCAGCCCTACACACATATAAATCCAGTTTTTCTGGGCACCATTTGTTGGACAGTCTGTCTTATTTCCAATGTATATATTTGGCAACTTTTTGGAGAATCACATAGCTGTAAAAGCACAGGTTCACTTCTGGATCCTCTAGTCTATGCCAGTGTTCTGCCTACTTTTATTCCAATACACTGCCTGCTTTGTAGTACATTCTGAAGTAAGGAATTCTGTTATTTCTAACATTGTACTCTTTTGTAAAGAATGGCTTTGCTTTTCTGTTCTCATATGAATTTAGGGTTATTGTTTTCTAGTTCTGTCAAGAATGTTATTGACGTTTTATGGGCATTGCATGACATTGATGGATGATTTCAATAATTGGCCATTTAACCAAAATTAACAAAACTTAGTTCAGCTGATCTGTGAACTCCTTCCAGTTTGTTCTTCATTTTCACTTCACTGTTATGTAAATTTTGTTGTAAATGTCACTTGCCTCTCTGTTTACACCTATTCCTAGGTACTTTATATTTTGCTATGACTGTGGATAGAATTGTTTTCCTGATTTCTTTGTCAGTATGACTATTGATTTTTAATGTTAATGTTCTATTATTCCACTTTAATGAATTTATCATATCTAAAATTCTTCTGGGGAGATTTAGAGATCTTCTATGGACAAGATCATATCATCTCCAGATAATAATTTGAAATTTTTTTCATTATTTATTTCCCTGTTATTTCTTTCCCTTGCCTGTTTGCTCTAGTTAAAATATCAAATACAGTGGTACATTGAATTTAACTCTTTCTGTGATTCTGGTCACAAACCAAATTGGATGAGAAATGAATCAAATTTCCCCATAAGGTCAACATTAAACCTAATCATCGAAATTGATTCAGTTCCCCTCCAATTGGGTTTGTGACCAGAATAGTGGGAAGATTTAAGTTCATGAGCCAAGATATCACTGTACATTATTCAATACGGGTGATAAAAATGGCATCTATGTGATATTCCTTGGATTCAGAGGAAATACTTTAAGTTTTCCCTCAAATTAAATATGACTTCTTCAACATCAATTGAGATGGCCCTGTGATATTTATTCCTGTGATTATTATTTTGTTTATGTGGTGAATTACATCCATGTATTTGCATATGTTTAGTACTACTTGCATTCATGGAATGCAATTAACTAGATCATTGTGTAAGATATGTTTAAGGTGTTGATAAATTTGTTTTGTAAGCATTCTACAAAATATTTTTTAATCTACATCCCTTAGGAACATTAGTCACTTTTTTATTTTTTACCAGAACGTACCAGCAATCTCTTCCATACTTTTCTCATGGTATTTTTCACTTCCTTATTCCTAAAAGTATAAATCAAAGGATTCAGCAAAGGAGGCAGCATGCAGTAAAAGAGCGCCACCATTTTGTCAAAGGAGAAGGCAGATGGAGGTCGTGCATATACAAAGATGCAGGGGACAAAGAACAAAATCACAACAGCAATGTGGGACCCACAGGTAGACAGAGCCTTCCTCTGCCCTTCAGAACTGTGCTTCCTCAGAGAGAACAAGATGACACCATAGGAAATGAGCAACAGGGAGAAGATGATAATGCAGATGGACCCGCTGTTGGCAATCACCAAAAGGCCAAAGATGTGTGTGTTGGTGCAGGCAAGCTTCAGCAATGGGTACAAGTCACATATGAAATGGTCAATGACATTGGGGCCACAAAAGGGAAGCTGGAAAGTACAAAGAACTTGGGTGACAGAATGCAGGAAGCCCCCCGCCCAGGCTACACCCATCAGAGCATGACAGAGCCTCCTGTTCATGATGGAAGAGTAGCGCAGGGGCTTGCAGATGGCCACGTAGCGGTCATAGGCCATGGCTGTGAGCACAATCACCTCCACCCCAGCAAAGAAGTGTCCAGCAAAGAGCTGCACCATGCAGCCTTCAAAGGAGATAGTGTTCCTTCCATAGAGGGAGTCAGCAATCATCTTTGGTGTGGTGACTGAAGAAACACATGCATCCAGGAAGGACAGGAAGGCCAAGAAGTAGTACATGGGGCATTCCAGCAGAGTGGGGCTGCAGACAACAGTCCCCACAATTAGCATGTTGCCCCAGATGGTTGCAATGTAGACAAACAAAAATATAACAAATACTATTTTCTGAACTGTTGCATTCTGTGAAAGTCCCAGGAGGACAAATTCAGTTACAAGGCTCTGATTTTGCATGACTTCCACAGGAAAGGTGAAACTTAAATGCTCATCATGAACTTCTGGTATTATGGGAACAATTTTCTTCAAACAAGTTTGCAGTACTATAGTCAACCACATTCAATCTCATCTTTAGTTCTTTTACTTTCAGTGAGCACACATACTCAGAAATGTGCTCAAGGAGTATTTAGAGCCCAGGCAGAACTGAAGGGTAAATAATTGATTGACTACTTTAAAATAGACAGAGGTTTAATATGGAGAGAGAAGCACATGCACATTGATAAAGATACGTATTACCTGTTCATGTCCCAGGACTATGACGAAGGTCACATTTGAAAATGTGAAACTGATGCTCATTACAAATTGCCCTCAGTCTCTTACCTTACAAATCATCCTCTTTATTCACAGAGGGTTTCATGTAACTCATCCAGCGATTATCTTTGAATTCGTGATGTCACATTCCACGGGTAGACATGACTGCACAGGATGGTCTGATCCTCACCTGTATCATTGAAATGACATTTATGTATTCCTATGTAAGTGCATGAAACTATTACATATGCATAGGTGAGCCAAATATAATGTGGTTTATTATAAGAATAAAATGAGCTGAAATTATGCCTAACATTTAGAGTAAATAGATCAATTTGTAAATTTTAATGAATTTAATAAATATACTTTGGTGTACAACTAATATCTCTTCTTTTGTTTACTTCCAAACATTCCTTTCTGTTGTATTGTCAGGTTTATTCCAAATCTGTGTGTACACTCTGAACACTATTTACTGAATTTATTGACAAGCCATTGCATAACTGAAATATTTTACACATAAAAGAGCCACCCCTTCTTCATTCAAATAAAGTGAATTTCCAAAATTACTCTTAGAACTTTGCCAGTGGAGAATATACGGTGGCCATGCTGCATGATGGCAATGCTCAGGCTTTTAAATCATTTAAATGCAATTGTCCCACTCCGATGAGTTTTCTTGGGTTGACTCCTACACCAGAAAAGGAAAGCAGTGATGAACTGGTGAAATCTGAAGGAAATAAACCTGGAGAACTGTGTATCAATATTCACTTCATAGTCTTGAAGAACAGACCTGTCATAATGGAAGATGGTAATATTGAAGGAAATGCAGTGCCTAGCACCAGGAACTTCCTATAACATCTTTACCATGTTTTTATTAACCTAAATTTACTCCAAATGGAAAATGACATAGAAAAAAATGTTACTCAGTTTCAGCTCTCAAAAATCCACCAACTCCAAGATTGTCATGTAATAACTGTGTCTTGGGACAAAGAACCACGCCTCAACAGGCTGACAACAGGATCAAGGAGCATAATACAAACATGTTTTCACAGAAGAAACCAAAAGGTATGCACAAAATGTCATGTAGAGCATCATCTACATAAACAATGTGAAGTGGAAACGTGAAACAACAACATTAATGTGTCTAATTGAAATCATGCTTTTAAGAAAATATCCCCACTCCATCTACTAATGAAATTGATTCACTCTCAGAAAAATTAGTTTATTACTCCATAATCATACACATTTGCACCCTATACCATTAACCTCAGCACAAAAAAA
>NW_004955511.1:215937-219429 GCF_000276665.1 Chinchilla lanigera | reverse complement strand
TTACGCATTTACTTTGACATCAGTTTTAAACTGTATATTTCAAAATCCAGAGAAGATTATTTGAAATTTTTCCAGCAGAAATAAGTAAAGGCTTGAGGTGATGGATAGTTCAATTACCTTGGTCTGATCACTTTATACTGTATACATGTAGGGAAATATCACACTAATCCCCTCAATGGATTCATTTGTTCTGTATATATTAAAATAGAAAGTGAAAAAATTCAGTGAGCCATATAAATGAACATCTATATATCTGCAGGAATAATCCAAATTCATTAGTAGGAAGACTCAATTAATTGTAAAGTCTCCCGTTCATACACAAAAATATGTGCAATTGCTACATTTTTAATTTCTTTGGATTTTCCTTGAAAATGAAAAGCTAATAGTGGCTCTGATCTCATTAATCTTAAATTACTAGGTATGCCTCAGCTTTCCCCCAAACATCAAGGACCACTTTGTTAGAACAGCTGAGGCTCACTGAATATTTATTATGTGACCATTATTATTTACTTCCACAGGTCTTAACCTTGTGAACATTGCAGTGCTTATTAAAGATGAAGATTATGTAATTAGACCCAGTATACTTGGTTGCTGATAAATCCATGCATTGCATTAAATTTTGTAGCTAGAACACATCACTCTTTTAAGTGCTTCACCAAACTTTGACATCTTCTCTGAATGTGAACGAGAGGGAATTTGTGAATTATAAATCTCACCAAGCATCATTCCTTGAACGTTCTCTTGGTGCCATGCACTATTCTCTGCTGAGAAAAGTATCTGTCCAGAATGTGAGGCTTCCAACTTTTCTTCTCCATGTAAGAGAGAGATGAAGAGAATCTTTGGCAGCAGAGTTAGAGAATTTTCCTAGAGCTTATGAAGTGCTTTTGAAACTACGGTCTCAGGAAAGAAGGTAAAGGACGAAGGCAAAGTTTTCTTCTTCATTCTCAGCTGAAAGTAGTGTTCCTGAGAGATCATATATCTCTAGAATGCCTTCCCAGTTCTCCCCAGGGTTTTGAAATTTTCCACTGGCATGATCGTCCAAGATAATTTTCTGTGGCTTCATTTTTGCAAGTGTTCACAAAATGTTATATCCCCAAACAATTGGGACAATCAGAAGCAGCACTTTTTTTCCTATTTTACTTCTCTTGGGTCATTGAAAGGTGCTTTCACCTCCCATCAGATCCAGTATTTAAACTGTGTTTAAAGGAACACAAAATTAGCATACTTACTCAGTAATAAGTATGAGCTCTCTGATAATAAAACCATCTACCAATTTATGAGGAAATGTATGTAATTTTGAGCGTAGGGTAGCAAGTACTGCTTACCTAGGAAAACTATCTGATGTAAGAATATATATAAAGATGTATATTCTACTTTATGGTTGAATAATACTCCTTTCTTCATGAACACCATGTTATATGCATCCATTTACATGTTGGTGGGCACCTAGGCTTATTTTAAATCCCGGCTGTTATGAATTTTGCCCCAACACCCAGGGATGTGCAGGTATCTTCATGGTGTACTGACTTCACTCACCTTGGCTATGCACCAGAGAGTTTATAGTTCAACCGCAAGGTAACTCTATTTGGTTTTCTGAGAATACTCCATACTGCTTTCCACAGTGACTATACAAATTTATATTCCCGCCATCTTCCGTAGATGGTCCCCCTTCCCCCATTTGTTATTTCTGCATTTACAGTGATAGCCATTTTGACTTGCTGAGATGGAATCTCAAGGTAGTTCTCATTTGTATTTCCCAGAGAGCTAAAATTGTTGAATTTTTTTCATATGATTTGGCAACTGTTTGTTCAGTTTGGTTGCCCATTTTTGTTGAATTGTTTGATGTTTTGGTACTCACTCTTTTGAGTTCTTTATATATTCAAGATAGTAATCATCTGTCCAAGGAGTAGCTGGCATATATTTTTCTCTTTCTATAAACTGACTCTTCTCTTGTTTATAGCATAAAATATAGTCTATTTTGTAAAAGTTCAGTGAGCTTTCAAAAAGAACATGGATTCTGCAATTGTTTAAGCATCTATTAAATCAAATTCATCTATGGTGTAGTATAGCGTTTCTTTGTTGACATTTCTTTCTTTGGTCTGGATGACTTATGTGTTGGGTACAGTGAAGTATTGAAGTCATACAGCAATATTGTGTTTCAGCCTGCCTGTCCCATCAGTCTAGTAGTGTTTGTTTTATTAAATTAGGCCCACTGATGTTTAATGCATATATATTTGTTATATTGTTCCCAGTACTAATATGTAGTGACTTTTTTGTCTCTTCCAATTTTGACTTGACATCTGCTTTGTCATATACAAGTACAGCTACTTCTTCCTGAATTCAGGTACATTTTCATGGGATATCATTTTCCATCCTTTCTTCTTAAATGTGTCTGTCTTGGCCAATGAGATGTGTTTCATACAAGCAGAAAAAGTTGGGTCTTCTTTTTATATCCAAAATAGCGGTTTCTACCTTTAAATTTGAGAATTTAGTTCATGTATAATCAAAGTTGTTACTCAAAAGTATGCACTAAGTCCTGTCTTCTTGTTTTTCTAGTGTTGGCTCTTTCTACATTCTTATCTCTTTTTTTCTTTCTGTCCATAGAGTACAACTCGTTTTTTTTGTCCTAAATCTCCTCACTCTCAGAGTCACAGTTTTCTGGCACTTTATCCAAATCTGTTAATTGAAATTTTACAGACGTGTCCTGATCCAGAACAATCACTGACAGGTAGTACATATGACATGGATCACACTCTTTTCAGTGTCTGGATTATCAATCAGCCATAATTCTCCATCCGTATTTTCTACAACCCTTCTGGGTTTTCATTTCAAACCATGCTTAGCATGTTTTAATTTGATTTTTGTTGTGTTGTGCTTAAAATTTTATTAATTTTTTAGTGTTAGAAAAAGGATAATGCAAAAATAATGTGTAAAACAAATAAGTAAATAGAAAGTGAAGAAGTGACTGCAAATAACATGGGAAAAGTGAGGATGTGGGACCAACAATTCATTTTTCCATAATTTCCCCAATGTCATATTTCCTCACCGATTTAAAATTCCATCATCATCATTTCTTAAATTGTAAAATTGATGTTTCCAGGGAAAGATGTCTCAATTTCTAGAAACTTCCTGTTATTTAGAATTCTTTATTACTAATGTGTAGTACAATTTTTATAAACCAGAGCTTTAAGATATGTTCTGAAACCTAGGGATCTAGTTCTTCATCTCTAGTTTCACAGTGTATTCAATACGAAGGCTGCCATTCAAACACAGGCATAACTCTACATAGATTTTAAAACTGGCATATCAATTATTTTAAAAAACATGTTTTTGTCATGGAAATGTTTAGAATATTAGTGCATCACGAAACTGTCTATGAAACTGATGCCTCATTGAGAGGGTGCAAAGCCAGACAAATATTTTCTAACAGGTACTTTTCTTATATAATCAAGTAATAAAAATGATGATTATATATACATGTGTATATATATA
>NW_004955511.1:202847-213744 GCF_000276665.1 Chinchilla lanigera | reverse complement strand
AATGTAAGAAATAAAATAAAGTGCTAATGTAAAAGGAAATAAAATGCTTTCTGATGCAAATAAAATATCAGTATACAAACTCAACTTAGCCAGACACCAAAATTTCCATAAAAAAAGAAATAAGTGGTCCTCCTGATCAAAGGTCTTGAATGCCAGGTTATAAAAGTTTAGATTTCTTTTCAATGGGAAAATTCCTTCCTTTTTACATTTCAAAATTTGGGAGAGATATCTATGTGTTTTCATTCTGGGAATTATTGAATCCTACAGACAACAAATTTAGGCTGAGTTCATAAATGCTAATATTACAAATGGCCAGTTCTACTCTCCTTCAGGTACACCAGATCTTCACTGAAATGATAAGTCCATTTCTTCTTTTTTGGTTTTGTTTTGTTTTTGTTTTTGTTGTTGTTGTTGTTTTTCTTCAGGTACCAGGAATCAAACTCACAACCTTGCGACAAGTCCATTTCTAAACAAGGAGAGTGAGCCAAGGTTGATTACTTTCCTTCACTTGCTTAGACAAAATACCTAACACCACGGGTTTATTTACCTCACAGTTTATGGAGGTGTCAGTCCACAATCAGCTTCTCCAAGCCAGGGTGGCCTGGCAGAGGGGCAACAGTTCAGGATGGCAGAAGACAACAAAAGCAACAAGAGCAAAAAATGGAAGAGGAGCAAGAACAAGCTTCTTTCCCTCCCTTATATTGTACACAGGCTATCCACCACAGGGCAGGTATAGCACTCACACCCATAATCCCAGCATTGGACCATGGATCAATCAAAAACTCTAGAAACCCACCTCATGACTGCATGAGGCTCTGGGGGGACATCTAGCCGCAAACCATAACAGAGCCCCAAAGAAGATATTCCTACTTCTCTTATTCCAAATGCCATTTTTTTGCAGCTTTTCTATCATTTGAGAAGGCAGAGTGGGAATTTTTTTAAATGCTGATTTATGAATATAATCAAATCATTGCTATGCTTCTGGAATACTTTGGTTGAGATACTTACCATGGCTTTCCAATTCTTTTTCTTTATGACACTGATGCACTACCTACTGTGCTGTGGCCCTCTTCTCTTTTCTGAGAATTTTTAAAAATTTGAATTATTGGTACAATTTAGGGACATAATGTTCACACTCATTGCAGGGAATGTCTCTGTACTTAGGTTTGCCTTCCCAACACCTGTTAGGGCTTGTGTTCATCCACAGTCCAGCCAGGCCTCACAGGTTCTGTCCCTCATAAACAGACCTTGACAGTCTCATTTTCTGATTTTTCCATATCTCCCAGAGTCTGATAACCCCTTTCTGCTTTCACCTCTACTCCCCTTTTCTGTTGTGGACAGAGCACCCACTTCAAATACCACATCCTCAGAAAATTATTTCCAAATTGCCACAGCCAAATAACCTTCTTCTGAATATTGCTCTGCTATTAAAATACTTTTGAGTGAATTTATCAAATCATGTAGTCTGTAAGTATATTCTCTCACTTTCAATTCAGCTTCTTTATTTGATTTTGCATTGTATTTTAGATTAAGTAAGCATTCTTCTACTACTTGCAGTTCAAGCTCTACTTATGTCTCTCTACTTCCTGTTAGCTATCTTTAACTCTCTGTTTCCCTTGGGTTCCATTCTTTCTGTGTGTGGTGGGAGAAATGGACTCACTGTGTCCACTACTTCAGGCTGGTGCTACGCTGTAGTTGAGGTGTGGTACTGTAGTGTCTCAAGAGTTTCCACTGATTATACTAAATTAAGAGCTACACCTTGGGAATCTAAACCCTCTTCCTCTCCTGTAGATGTCATGGAATGATCATTTGACTGGAGAGGAACTAGTCCATAGGCAAGACTGGGGCCAATTTAGCCAGAAAGTCAAAAGGAGGATGAAATCCTGTACCAGCTGTTAATGAAGGCAGCTTTCAGATGATGTCAAATGTTTCAGGGATACTTACTGTTGAGGTTTTATACATGTTGTTCTCTCTGTCTCTTCTAAGTCCTGACTGCTGTCATCAGTCATCAAGATAAGTGTCATATATAAAGCTCTTGTCTCTTAAAAGTATTCAAGTAGCTTTTCAAAATTTCTACATATTTTTTTTCTCCTAAAAACGTTTTTCAAAGTTTACTCTAAGTGGCAACAATTCTAGTGGGTAAAAAAATCTTCAGATGTTTATTATATTTAAGAAATTATTAAACTGAATTATCATTACATTCCACGATACTGAATTGTCAGCTCAGAATGGAAGTGTGTTCTTAAACAAAGCAAAACACTCTGACACCCATCACTGACAATTCGTAGAACTATGCTAGCTCTTTCTCTTTGAGGCACATCCCACAAACTTGTATCTATATCAATATCAAATATGCTGCTTTTTACATTTTTATCAGTATTCTATATTTTACCAGAAAACATCACCAGCCTCTCCCACACTTTCCTTATAGCATTTTTCACATCCTTATTCCTAAAAGTGTAAATCAAAGGGTTGAGCAATGGAGTTAGCACGGTGTAAAAAATGGCTATCATTTGGTCAAAGAAGGAAAATGGAGGTTGTGTGTATATAATTATGCAGGGGACAAACAACAAAATGACAACAGCACTGTGGGATCCACAGGTGGACAGAGCTTTCTGCCACCTTTCAGAACTGTGGTTCCTCAGAGAGAACAAGACGACACCATAGGAAATGAGCAACAGGGAGAAGATTATAATGCAGATGGACCCATTGTTAGTAATCACCAAAAGACCAAAGATGTGTAGGCAAGCTTCAGTAATGGGTACAGGTCACACATGAAGTGGTCAATGACATTGGGGCCACAAAAGGGGAGCTGGAAAGTACAAAGAACTTGGGTGACGGAATGCAGGAAGCCCTCCGTCCAGGCTACACCCATCAGACCACGACAAAGCCTCCTGTTCATGATGGAAGAGTAGTGCAGGGGCTTGCAGATGGCCACATAGCGGTCATAGGCCATGGCTGTGAGCACAATCACCTCCACCCCAGCAAGGAAGTGTGCAGCAAAGAGCTGCACCACGCAGCCTTCGAAGGAGATGGTTTTCCTTCCACAGAGGGAGTCAGCAATCATCTTTGGTGTGATGACAGAAGAGAATCAGGTGTTCAGGAAGGACAGGAAGGCCAAGAAGAAGTATATGGGGCATTCCAGCAGAGCGGGGCTGCAGATGACGGTCCCCACAATTAGCATGCTGCCCCCAATGGTTGCAATGTAGACAAACAAAAATATAACAAATGCCACTTTCTGAATGTTTGGATTCTGGGAAAGTCCCAAGAGGACAAATTCAATCACAAAGCTCTGGTTTTGTATGATTCCCAAATAAATGTCAAAGTAAGGAAGGAGCCATATAAACCTGCAATTATGATTTGAAAAAATATGTTTAGACCAGTGTTTAATGTTATAGTCATCATCTAGTTGTTGCATTTATGCCAATTTATTATATTTTTGTTATAACTGAGAGTACAAAATTTGACATTCACAGAAGGTAACAGTTGGAGATAGATTAGAATTGAAATAGAGAGGTAAATTATTTAATACTTAAAAGTTGTCCTAGTATAATTATGCAGGAAAGCTTGTATCAACATGTAGTAAAAAAGAGAAAAGTGGTTTTTACTAGTGGCTTCCCAGTCTGAATTACTTAAAAGCATTATGAAACCAAAATCAAGCTATGAGGAATGAATGAGTATAATATATTAATCATACCTTTCATTTGTATAAAATAGTGCCATGTCATCCCTTACCCAGGATAACATTACCCACAAACCAAAGAGAAGACATGTAATTTAAGAAATTATCCAATATCATGACTACTTCTTAATATTTCCTTAAAAATCTGAGCTGAATTTGGCCTTTGAATAAATTAACTAACTCTTTATTTCACAGAAGGGTATATGGGAAAACACCTACCTCTATACTTAACATGGATGTTGTGTTGAGGTTTCATTCTTTCTTTTTGATTGTTTATAAATGAGACCAGAAGTTGATACAAATAAAATGGGTGTTCTAAGTATTTTATTGATCCTTTAATGGAGTAGTGCAAAGTAAGGAATTTCTCGGGGCTCCCTGCCTAGGAAGTCCTTTGCACGGGGCTTTAACATAGAATAATTGCCTGAAATAGGCAACACTCTAGGCCAGGTAAAGTTGATATATTTAAGATACCACTGTGGTGATTTTGTTTTTCAAACTCAAATCAGAAAAGAGACAGAGACAGAAAGAGCCACAGCTAAGAACCACTTAACAGGTGAAGAGATAGAAATCAACCCTTCCAGAATTTATTCAATATTCCACACTTTCCCACCACTGTAAAATTCTGTCATCATCACTTGTTAAATTACAAAATTTATTCAAATTTTCAAAAATAAGATGTGCTCAATTTCTGGGAAATTTCATCTACGTAATTCTTCATTTCTCAGGCTGTAGCAAAATCATTACCCCATGAAACATTAAGCTATGCACTGATATCTAATAGAGCCAGTCCTCCACTTCTATTTTGGCACTGATTTGATTAGCAAAGCTGCTGTTCAAACACAGGTGAGCATCCATGTAAATTTTTAGAATTGGCTTATTAATTTCTGTTGAGAGAGGTTTAGTCTGGTGGGAGAAGTACTGGGTATATTAAGGAATCACAAAACAATAAAAAGGGTGCCTCACAGAGAGTGTGCAACACCAGCCAAATATTTTATGGATACCTTGTTTATAAATACAGGTTATATAAATACGCTATGTGACTGAAGTTACGCATAAATTCCAGACCCAATGGGATGCATTGCAATTTACTGCTACAGGTTTAGACTTATAAACAGAACAGAAGCATCTACTGTCTGATCAGAGCTCTGGAGGATTCCTCTTACAGTCCAGGCATCTCTGTCCTTCTCATGGCTCAAAATCCTCTCTTATTGTTGTCCACAGTACCCCAGATGTCCCTGCGATGCTTCTGTGCTTCTTTTGTACTCTCCATTTCTATGTTACACCATTACCCACATTGTCACAAGTGTTAGCTTGTCATCCCTGAGACAAAATTCTAACATAAATGAATTGAAGGAAGAGAGAAGTAATTTTGCTCAGAGTTTCATTCTATAGTCTGCTGATTCCATTATGTTTAAGCCTTTGGCAAGGCAGAAACATCATGGCGGAAAGTGTGACAAGAAGACCTCTTCACCTCATGACAAGAGGGAAGCTGGGCAGGGGAAGAGAGTGACAGAGACATACCCTGCTAAGGTGGGTTCCCAGTGACCTACTTCCTCCAAAGGCTCCGCCTTCTCATTTTCCGCTATCTCCCAATCAGTCCATGAAATTCTGTTCTTGCTGAAGGGTTAATCCACTCATGAAGTGAGAGCCTTCATTATTCAATCACACTTCAAAAGTCCTTCAGCAAGGGAGCCCTCAGCACAGTGAGCCTTGTGAGAAAATATTTTGGTTCCCACCTTCACATTTCACCCTTCAGCCCCCCAAAAAGTTTCATGTCCACCCCATTATGTAAAGGGCATTTAGTGCCTCTCCAACAGCCCATCTCCAAACTCACCACTCTACCTCATTGCTCTCTGGGAGTTCAAGGTGGGAGGATCACAAGCTGCACGTCAGCTCACTGCCTTAACAACACCCAGTTCCAAATAACAAACCAAAAATACCCTGGAGCAGGGGAGAAAGCTCAATGCCAAGACCCTGAGGTTCAATCCACACTTCTACAAAGAATAGGAAAAAATGACAGGTCCAGAACCACTTCTGAGACTCCAGACTCTTAGCTGTGGTGAGCTCCTCCCTATGAAACCAAAATACCATTTCAATATCCTCAGTATAGAACGGCAGAGAGTATTTGTTCCCATCCTAGAATTCCAGAAGGGAGAAATACAGGAATAAAGCAAAAACCAAGACCCAGAATTACAAACATTAAATCCTGTAACTGCACGTCTAGCATCCAGGGCAGACAGTGGCAGAATGTGAGCTCCAGAGGGTTCCAGAAGCCCCACCCAGATGACCTAAATGTTTGCAGCCCTCATGATCTCTCTCTTGGAATGGATCCACCCACTGTGTGGGGCTTTTCTTAGATGTTCTTCATCCCTGGTGTCTTCAGCCTCCTGGAGTCTCTATTGCACCTTCAGCCTCCCACCCAAAGATCTGCATCTATGTCTAGGTGGCCCCCAGCGGGGACTCTAAGCCTGCCACCTGTTGCCTGATCTCTAAGACATCCCTTTGAAATTCAGGGGAAGCCTGCCTGACTACAAACTCTTAAATTCGGCATGCCTGAGCGAGTATCACATGGATGGTGCTAAGTTCCTGTGTCAATGTGAACAATAACTGGGACCACTGGGACCACTGGAACCATGGCTACCAAGTCCTTGGAGTGCCTGGATGACTGAACTCAGTGAAACACTCACCTCACTGACACAGAGTGAGCAGGGCCCCCAGGACTCTTCTCAGAGTAAAGTCTTTCTCAGGAGTTTATCCTTCTCCACACTAAAGCCTGTGATGGGCAGGCTCCTGAGATTCTCATTTCCTTTGACTCAGTACAAGTACTGTACTTGGTTTCTTTTAAATGCAGTGGCACAGTGCTTCTTCCAGAGGTGCTTCTTGTCCTCATTTTAATCCCTCATGGACTTTCCTAAGGCAGATCCTGGAAATCTTACCGACATCTGTCATATTTAGTCTGTGGAAGAAAACTAATATAATGCATTCTTCTACTTTGTCCTTTCCATGAAAGATTGAAGGAAGAATAGCTTTCTTTGTTTTTCCTTGATAGCTAATAAGTATTTCATTGGTACTGATTTACTATGGAAAATTGAAATACTTTGCTCTAAATAAATTTATTCTGGAAACCACATGGCAACCAGAGATGAATAAACCCTAACTATGGGATAGTTTATAAGATATCTCTAAATTTGAATGAACTCTTTACTGATAACTTTTCAAATGAATTATTAATTGTATACACAGTTTTGAGAAAAATAAAGTTGAAATGAGTCAATTTACTACATCTGAAGTTGATCCTGTTTTTGCTAAAAATGTGGTAATTGGAATTCATTGCTTATACCTGAGTAAGCAGAACTCATTGCTGAGTCCCCCACGGAGCTTACTGCGGCTGATTGGTTTGTGGTGATCATATGACGCAACAGGAGCTCTTCATGGGAAGAACTGGACCAACTAGGTTTTATCTTTCATAAAATTTGAGAAATAACTCAAATTCTGCAGGGAACTGCAGGGAATTGACCTTAAATGATGGTGATGTATGACACAGGAATATCTATCATTGAGCTTTTAGGAATAATTGTCCCTCTGCCATGCCTAGATCCTGATTGCTCTTTTTCAGAGTGAGTGAGGCACTACTAACCACTCACTGTTTATTTTCACTTAAAATAACTAGATGAAGATTCTGTCTCTGATGTCTAAGACATTTCAGCTTCCCTCTACTAGTTTTTTCAAAGCAGGGGGATAATGTCCAAAAATCTGAAATAAAATATTTTTCATCTTAGTTTTTGTTTATTACATACTAATTAAGCATAAAATTCAATTCTCTTTATATACATATGAGGACACTGAGTTACCAACTCAGTAGACGATATAAAAATGAAAATATTTTTCTGATGCCCCCCACAACAATGCATTACCACCTTGCAGATACCGATCATCCCATAAAGGTTTTTTTCTAAGGCCAGTATGACTTCCTTGCTCTTTAGCTTGTTTTGTAAAGTTTAATTATTTTATTTTTCATCAGACACCAACACCAATCTCTTCCACATTTTCCTCATGGCATTTTTCACTTCCTTATTCCTGAAAGTATAAATCAAAGGATTGAGCAGGGGAGAGAGGGTGCAGTAGAATATGGCCACCATTTTGTCAAAGGAGAAGGCAGATGGGGGCCGTGCGTATGTAAATATGCAGGGGACAAAGAACAAAACCACTACAGCAACATGCGACCCACAGGTGGACAGGGCTTTCTGCCGCCCTTCAGAACTGTGCTTCCTCAGAGAGAACAAGATGACACCATAGGAGACAATCAAGAGGGAGAAGATGATAATGCAGATGGACCCACTGTTGGCAACAACCAAAAGGCCAAAGATGTGCGTGTCGGTGCAGGCAAGCTTCAGCAATGGGTACAGGTCACATATGAAATGGTCAATGACATTGGGGCCACAAAAGGGGAGCTGGAAAGTGAAGAGAATTTGGATGATGGAATGCAGGAAGCCCCCCGTCCAGGCTACACCCATCAGAGCATGACAGAGCCTCCTGTTCATGATGGAAGAGTAGTGCAGGGGCTTGCAGATGGCCACGTAGCGGTCGTAGGCCATGGCTGTGAGCACAATCACCTCTGCTCCACCGAAGAAGTGTTCAGCAAACAGTTGCACCATGCAGCCTTGAAAAGAAATGGTTTTCCTCTCATACAGCAGGTCCACAATCATCTTTGGGGTCATAGCAGAGGAGAAGCAGGCGTCCAGGAAGGACAGGAAGGCCAAGAAGAAGTACATGGGGCAGCCCCGCAGAGCAGGACTGCAGACAACGGTCCCCACAATTAGCAAGTTGCCCCCGACAGTTATTATGTAAACAAACAAAAATGCAACAAATTCTATTTTCTGAACACTTAGATTCTGGGAAAGTCCCAGGAGGACAAATTCAGTTACAATGCTGTGGTTTTCCATGATTCCCAAGGAAAAAGTGAACGTAAAATAACAATCAGGAAGGTTTGCAATTATGATCAAGAAAGATTTGCTTCCGACCAGGATATAATTTCATAGTCATTGCTAGTTAGGTTGCACTCAGGTGCAAAATTATTTTAGTGTGCCTTTGTCATCGAGAATAGAAAATCAGAACTTCATCAAGAGTTATGATTGGTGATCATTCAGCATTCAAGTGGAAATTACTGGCTAGTTTAAAATAATGAGAATTTCTTTATAGGTAATAGAAGCATCCACGTGTGGAGAGATTAATACGTCTTATCTTGACTGCCAGCTTTCACAATATACTAGTGACCTGAAGAGATTATTGCATATCAGTCTGAAGCAGCTTCTCTCTGAGGATGTGAGGTGCCCCCACATCATCGTAAGTTAGTGGCAAGGATGACCTGTAAGCCATCTCCCACGTGGAGTGGTCATAGCTGCAAGGAGAAGAAAAAAACACACAGCTGAAAGGGCAGTGGAAAATCATGGCTACCCTACAAAAGTTTTCATAAAACTCTGCAAGTTAGATCTTTGAATGAATTAAATTATTCTTTCTAAGAGAAAGAGCTACAGAATGGCGCCCGGCCACAGGCTTCACACAGCGTATGTGTGCACTAAATGGTGAACAGTTAGTTAAAGATTTCTTTTTTGATTCATCATTTAAAAATTAGAAGAGAAGTTCGTGAAGACAATATTACCTACCTCGCAGTAGTGTCACAGTGACTAAGTGAAATGATACAAGGAAGCAGTGACCCTGAACCTGTTACCTAAAGAACAGTTTAGATCTTACTATCCCTGTTTTCCTGGAGTGAAATTCATGCTTTGAGGGGTGAAGTTCAAGCCTGCAACAGATGTTTAGTCTGGAATCTGACACAGAACTCCTGTCTCTATGTGCAAGTCCTTTCCACTGGAGCAACAAGAAAAGAACAAAGATCCCTTTTCCCTCAAGAATTTCAGAGCACAGTGGCTTCTCTAGCATTTCTGCCCACTAAAAAATATTAAAGCCTCTTATACTTCTCTTCATATTTGAATGCAACATATCGAGGAAGGACACAGAAAATGATGAAAAATTGGAAAGTGAAATTCCAATCACTCACATACACAAACTGACAACAACCAGATAGATGTGAAGGCAAGTAACATGTTCACTATCAGCCAGAGTCTTGAGACTATATGAGTGATTTACCCAATGTAACCCAGCCCAATCAAGTATACATCCCCCAGATATCGAGGTTTCTTGTGAAGCAGAGATGTCCATAATCAGCCTACCTGCTCACCTCGCAGGATCATGGGGGTCAACGTTGAAAATCTGAAAATGTTATGATAATGTGCCCTCAGCAGTTATAGCTGTTTTGTGTTCATGGAAAAAGCCAGTCACCTTACTGAAAGAAAGCTTTTCCATTCATCATCCTGATAATTATTTCATCTCAACTTCATTTTCCTTTAGACACAGTTTAGACACAATCAAAGGATGATTGATTTTTATACTCACCTGTACATGTTTCTGAAATGTAGCAGCCATACAATACTGTATGCGGGTGGATATTTGGATACACACACAGAGACACATATATATGCATATATATACCATTTCTGTGATGCTCTCAGGTTCGTTCCTGCCCAGATTCTGCACAATTAGCTCCATATCCACTCACAAGCTACCACCAAGGAGGTAAAATCAACGCTAAATAGTCATGGTGCTCAGCCAGCTTAAGGCCAAAATCGGAAAGAGGCCTAAGTGAAATGAAGAAGAACATCAGCTCCAGGCACATGAGATTCATGGGCTCTAATCTAGGCTCCTCTACTTGTTCTATATGTGGAACCAGTTACTTAAAATTCCGCCAGCCTCAGGCTCTGTGGTTTAATAAGGATGTCTGCGGATGGGCTTCTCTTGAGAAACAGGTGCGCTCGCATGGGAAAACACCAACGCAGTCAGAAGGATGGAAGAGGGTGGTGAGTGGGAGGGACACATGCTGTGGCCAATGACACAGAACACAAGTGACAATATTTTTACTCCTAATTCCTGCTTTGCAAGCAGCCAAGGCTGAGAAGTACTTTTTCTCTCGCATAGTTATAGATGTAAAATACTTTCATTTGGCTGGTTGCAGTGCAGATATGATGCACGACACCTTTAAACGTCTTCAGTAAACCTAGCAAACATGACTGTGACGCTCATACTCACTGCATACGCTCCTGCGCAAATGCACTGTCATGCAGAGCAAAGCACAGACGAAGAAGGCGGAGGAAGGCAAGG
>NW_004955511.1:191202-195465 GCF_000276665.1 Chinchilla lanigera | reverse complement strand
TCTCATATCTCTCATCAGGGAAGGTGGGGAGGTAGATTAAAACACTGGCTATGGTTTGTTTTGTTTTAGTTTTAGTTTTTCCACAACACGCTCTTAAAGAAACTAAATACCCATTATATTTGGAAACTCAAAACTCAAAATAACAGTTACTCTACTATTGGGGTCTTGGCCTAGCCCCAATCTCCTAAACCAGTGATTGGAGAACAGCTTAAATAAAACAGTAGTGTGACTTGGGGGCTTCGGGGAAGGTCAAAAACTCTCTCTCTGTCTCTCTGTTTCTCTCTGTCTCTCTCTATCTCTCTGTCTCTGTCTCTGTCTCTCTCTCTGTTTCTCTCTGTCTCTCTTTCTCTCTCAGGAGTAAAGACAGAGCTCCACTAGCCAGCCCACATTTATTTGGGTTTCAAACAAAGTAAGGGGACACTCATGCAAAGCAGGAACTAAGCTGGACTGTGGGGGTCATTTGAAAGATTTTACCAAGCAGTAAATTTTGCCAACTAATAGAATTATCTTAGCTCTAAGGCTGGCAGCTTTATTGCTCTGGAATAGGAGATGTGAGCAGCCCGTGTCCTCAGCTGCCTCAGCTGTGATATTATCTTGACTTCAGAGAACCATGCATACGCTCTTTTCCAACACAGCCAAAGGACCTTGTGTTCAGCAACTTAGCCCTGTACAGCCTGGTCTCAACACTCTACTGCTGTATAGAAAATAAAACTGTATGACATAGACATTCAATAGCTTGACTTGACCACAGTTATCCTTTGTTTACTCCTTCACAGGGGGACCAGAAGCTGTCTGGGAGTGAAGCTCACAGATAAAGGCTCTACTGAGGGGCGCTGCAGCCCAGGCTCCACCTTCAACACCTCACGCTCACAAAAGCAGGTAAAGCGGTGGCCTCAGGATGGAATAGCACCCGAATAAACTGCAGCTGCCTTTGTTTTTTTAAAACTTGACAGTTGGCAAAGCGCAAACTGGGAGAAGCCTCTTTTCTAAGGTGCTTACATGCATTTATCTTCCTTGTTTATTTCTTAGTATTTACTTGCAAATGTTTTTAAAGTTCACAAGTCTCTTTTAGAATTTTATTCATCCAATAATGTTCATTAAGCATGTGTTCGGTGATGGGGATCTTCTAATCACAGGTGCTACAACCCAATGGAAAAACATAGTTCCTGCACTAAAAGCCTGACACTTTAGGGGGAAACAGGGCTTAAAGTTGAGAAATACTATAATTCAAGAGCATGAGTAGTAAAGATACAACTGTATGTAGAGGCAGAGAACAACTGAGAGGAATGATTTTTAAGAATCATCAGGACATACTTCTCTTTCCTTTTGAAATGAAATGTGATAGAAATGGGAAACGATGTCAGGAAGCCCATCAGCATTGGGAAAAGATCATTTCAACAGAGAACAGAGAAAAGGAGAGTCCTAAACTAGGAAAGGCTCAGGTTTTAAAAACATATGTTAAAATTTTACAAAAGTGTGCCTCAAGCCTGGGGAGAAATGGGATGCACTACAAAGTGTACTGAGGGATGGCCTGTGGGGGAGACAGGACCAGATTAAGGAGGATGTGAATACCTTGATCTGCTTTATAACCTTAGAAGATGCCGCTGACTGCTCTGTGCCCATGGGTTGGAGCTCATGGGGTACATCAGACTCCACTGACTTAGTAGGAAGGATTTGCCCCTTACGCATGCAAGGTTATGACGCCCAGGGCGCCTGGTTTCTTCCACAGTTCTTTCATGGCATTTTTCACCTCTGCATTTCTCAAGGTGTAGATCAAGGGATTCAGCATTGGTACAATGGTAAACGATACAGCCATGGCCTTGTCCACGGGGTACGTGACCACAGGTCTCACGTATAAGAAAATGCAAGGCACAAAGAACAACACGACCACCGTGAGGTGGGAGACACAGGTAGAGAGGGCTTTGTGCCTGCCTTCTGTGCCGGAAGACTTCAGGGAGCAGAGGATGACCACATAGGAAGTGATGAGGATGAGGAAGATGGTCGCACACATCACCCCGCTGTTGAGAATGACTAAGAGGCCCAGGACGTGGGTGTCCATGCAGGCCAGTTTCAGCAGTGGAAACAGGTCACACATAAAGTGGTCGATGACATTGGGGCCGCAGAAAGGTATCTGATACATGAAAAGGAGCTGTATTGTGGCATGCATGGATCCCCCCACCCAAGACCCTGCCACCATCAGGCAGCATGGCCCACGACTCATGGTGGTCGTGTAGTGCAGGGGCTTACAGAGGGCCACATAGCGGTCATAGGCCATCACAATGAGCAAGATGATTGCCACCCCACCAAAGAAATGCTCTGCAAAGAGCTGGGTCATGCAGCCTTCAAGGGAGATGGTGGTGCTCTCAGACAGGAGGTCCACAATCAACTTGGGGACAGAGACAGAAGAGTAATTGACATCCACAAGGGACAAGGATGTAAGGAAAAAATACATGGGTGACCTCAGACGCCGACTGGCAGTTACAGCTGCCACGATGAGTAGGTTTCCCAGTACTGTGACCACATACACAACTAGAAACAGAGCAGAGAGCATTTTCCTCAGCCCTGGGCTCTTGGTGATTCCCAAAAGAACGAATTCAGTCATGTTGTTGCCGTTCGCCATTGAACTCGAGCTGATGAGTGCACATCACACAGCACTGGGAAGACTGCAAAAGAAATATGATTTTAGTAGCAGCCACAGGATGTGCTGAGCATCGTATCTCAAGCCCTACTTACCTGCTTTCGTCACCAGCTAGTGCCACAGAAACAGAAGCTAACGATAGAGCTTGACACCTTTTGGATCCTACTGGTGCCCAGGACAGTACCTCCTCCGAGCAGTATAATTCATTTCTGTTCTGGTGTCTGCTGCCTGTGACAGTTAGCAACCTCTCCTTCATTACTGTAGTGTGTACGTGCTCCCAGAACTGTGATCGCACTCATACCATTGGGTAAAGTCTGGACTAGCAGTAGCTAGAAGTCTATGTATAGATTGGAACCAGCGTAACACAATCTTGAGTTAAATCGTGTTTATTCCCTGTCTCAGTCTTCCAATCTTATTTCCCAGTGCTTCCATTCTAAATAAACTACCTCTACACAAGTCCTTCTGTCAGTTTATACTTTGGGGGAACTTCAGTCTAGGATAGTGACCTTTGCTTTTCATTAGACACACCACTTGGGAAATGTTATATAAATTTTATTTTATGTATTCTATATAGTAATTGAACACAGCATTGCTAATTGAAGATCTAGGAGAAAGGTCATACCTCAAGGACTTTCATTTATTAAGGATTATACTCTTTCTATTTGCATGTCTATTTTCAAAAGTTAAATTAGTAATATTATCATTACTACATATTGCTGACTATCATCACATACCTCCTGTGTCTCAGTGGGAGATCTTACAAAATCCTTTCTTCATGTTTTTAAATTATATGCTGAGGCTCATAGAGTTGAAAGTTCCAACAACTAGTAAACCTTGAAGTCAAATTCAAATTCAGCTTTTCTTGGTTCCAAAATAAATATTAGTAATGATCTACACAGTTCTTTCATGATAATTTCAGGTTCTCAATATCAAGAAGATATTGTCCATCATGATAAATTTTTATTTTTGTAAGAATACAGGAAGATAGATTTACACTTATTTTTGTTTCATTTTTCAACAATACTCTATGACAGTCCTACAATGAAAGTCATATTCTAACCCTGAAAGTAGAAGTCATCACCATTAACTAATTATACAAGTATTCTAATCTTTTGGAAGTGCAGGTTAAAGAAAAAGAAGCCTTAAATCACTTACTCTGTTCCAACAAATCCATAACTAAAAGCTGACTGACATCATCCCTACACATGAACCTAAATCAGTATAAATCATTTGGTAGATAATGTAAATATAGCATTGTGGAAATATCATGTAAATCTATTGTCATTCCTTTCTCATAACTCACTTCTTTGATTCCATTTTACCTTGTAAAGGGATGCTCCTAAATGGAAAAAAAAATAAAGAATTTGAAAGAATAGTGAAAATATGAATTTAAAAAGCACCTTCATTCTGCACTCACTGCATGCCATCAAGGCACTGCACCTGTATGTGCATCACAGCATCTATTTTTCATATCATGTGCGATAGGTACTATCATGAATCCCAGCTTGACAATGAGGAAACTGAGCCTCAGAAGCTTTAAGCACAGATCTTTCCAATCACACTGAGACTCTGAAGAAGTGACCAGCGCCTTCAGCCAGCTCAATAACACTGTTACCTCGGCCAAG
>NW_004955511.1:132265-191102 GCF_000276665.1 Chinchilla lanigera | reverse complement strand
AATGGATAAAAAAGATGTGGTTTTCTTAACAATGGAGTAGTACTCTGCCATAAAGAAGGATAAACCTGATACATTTCTAGGTAATTGGATGCACCTTGAGACCACTCTTAAGTGAAATAAATCAAACACACATGTATAAATATCTCATTATTTCTCTGGTGCTAGAATCCAAGAGTGTAAGTAAGGAGCAAATGCGTACTAGGTATTACGAAATAGGAAGTAATGGGGAGAAATAAGAAGAAGTGTTTCAGTGGGCAGGGGAGCAGGGGAGGGAAAGGAGAAAAGGAAAAGAAAATAAAAAGAAGGGAAAAATAGAAACAAACTTTTTGTAAATAAGAAGGGGAAGAGAGGTTGAAGGGAGGGTAGGGGAATGGGAAAAGAAAAAGAATTAAGATATCTTGTTTTGAAATTCTGTATCATTTTTACTGTTTTTGTGTTGTTTTGTCTTTGTTGTTGTTATTTTGTCATTGGTTTTTTTCTCTTTAAAATAAAAAAAGATACATCATGTACAGGTACAATTTCCCTATGATGTATGTGATCATTATACATACCTAAAATGCACCAATAAACTTAATTAATAAAAAAAATCTGCTGATTTTCCTCAATGTCTCAATGCTTACATTTTTGCTACTTCTGAGGTGTGAAGGATACCATTTTTCTGTTTCCACCTTTGTCTTCCTAATGGATATGTAAATGTTCATTTCTATTTTAAGCTCATCTTAAGTATGAGACCAAGCGATGACATCTAGCACTAAAGCAGTTAAAAGCTTCAGCCAATGCAATTTTTCTAAACAATTCTGAGACAGAAACCTAATGCTATGTATGACATCAAGTACACTTCAGTGAAATAAAGTGAACATAATTACATCAGCAACTCCTGTGATTTAAGTGACTCTTTTATACCTTAAATATTTTCCCCCCACCATTTATTAGTGTGGAGTTGTGAAATAGTAGATTCTGTATTCTACACCAATAACTGTGGGTAATACAGCTATGCTTAAATGTATCATATTCTTGTATCAGTATTCTTCTTCATATAACCTCATAAATTTCCACTTTTTAATCTTAAGCCTTGGGAAAGCATTAAAGGGTAAATAAAATCTATATTTAGAAATAACAACATTCTCTTGGAAGCTAGACAAAATATTCCCTTGCTGCATTTCTAATTCATTTTTGGATTTAATTTGAAGTCAAAAATCTGAAGATAGATCTAAATTATTGTACTTGAATAGTATGCTTAAAAATAACTACTGTCATTTATTTGCGACTTATTTTATTTACTTAAATACCCATTAAGTGTGGATAATTCTCCGTTAAAGGTGAGAAGTGTATTACTAGCTCAAGTGTTCATGGTTCTGGACTGGCCCACACAAGGCAATAAACATAGTAGCCTGATCACAGCACCCGCACTGTTAAGCACTACACCACAATTTGAAATCCTCTCTTAAAATTGCAAAAGTATAGAGTAGAAATCTCACTGCAAGTCAGTTCCTGGCAAATCCTGTGATGGCCCCCTCCTTTCCTCCACATCCCTTCAGTGTGGTCCACATGTCATTCTGGGTGCAGCCCTTCCTTCACCCCTGAGAGACAGAGAGAGACCTCCCTGGCAGTCAAGTTAGAGAAGGATCCCGCTGCTACTCCTGTGCTGCCTTCAACATGGGAGCAGGAAAGGAAATGAAGAAGCAAAGTCTCCTCCTTGACTTTCAACTGGAATTTAAAGAGCCTTCCCTGAGAGCTCACAGACCTGTAAAATTGCTTCTTAGTTCCCCTAAGGGCCTGCAAATGTTCCAGCTGACTG
Source organism: Chinchilla lanigera (assembly GCF_000276665.1). Taxonomy (NCBI): domain Eukaryota; kingdom Metazoa; phylum Chordata; class Mammalia; order Rodentia; family Chinchillidae; genus Chinchilla; species Chinchilla lanigera. Next base: position 189,304 of record NW_004955511.1, on the reverse strand, counting down.
ATCTTCCAAGACAAATTGTGCGTTGACTTGCTCAAGAGTTTATAAAACTTGTATGTCCCCAAACAATTAGAGTTCTTTTATTTCTTTGTTAGCAGGATTGTAGGTTTTTAATGTTATTTATTTTTTAATTTTATGAAAAAATGAAACAAAAATTCATAACAAAATAAGGGAATAACAATAAATACTACACCATACACTGTACCACTATTTTCAAAGCAGTTAACCAGACATGAACTAAAAAAATTCTTACAAAAAAGAAACAAACTTTTCTTATTTCCCTATTTAACTTTTCCTGTCTTTGTATTTGAAGATATTTTCATTTCTTGTTAAGTTCCAAAAGAAAAGAGCCCAGTGTATACAGAGATAAAATATAGTGTCTCTTTCATGAATCAGGACAAAAAGCTCATATCTTTACCAAAAGCAAGAACTGAAATCTGGATTGAGGACAATTGTACAACATTGGAGCAGAAAAGAGAACTTATTAAGGAATAGCATCTATGTCTACATGTGGAAAGACATACTAATAAACTCTTATATTTTTGTCTCAGAAACAGTTTTGATATTCTGTTACTTTAAACTGAAAACACACTTTCTAGGATTAACTTTTCTTTTTTCATTTTATCTGAAAAAGAGACATACCAGGTCTATTTAATGTCGGGGAGCATTGCATTACTACTGAAGCTTGAGGGAAAACTTGGACTTCACACATCAGGCCCTTTCCGGAGGGACCCGGCCAACATGCTGCTTTGTGCAGTCTTTCAACACTGCTTCCTCCCTGCTTCTCTATCTATTACACATCTCACAGTGACACGCAGAATTGAATTGAGTCATAAAGAAAGTTAAAGCCAAAAAGACTATCACTTCAATTTTGCAGAAAACAGAGAAGTATTAATTTATTTTAAATGCAACTTTACAAGTTTGTGCTAACACACAAAAATCACAGTGATATTAAGAAAATATTACTCAGAACCCGACTTTTAGCAGAACATTCTGGAAGCCTGATTCTCTTTTCAAACTACACATATCATCTCCCACTGTATTCCATATATTGCTTTTCTTAGTGTTTTCTTTTCTGTTTTCATGAAAGGAACAGAGTTGGATACCAGTGAAATAGATTATAAGATGGAATAGGGAAGATACTATGAGAATAACAATATTTTTGTTCTATTGTGAAAAACTAAATTTTAAGAAAGTCAAATTAGAAAAGAAAAATGTAGAGATAAAGAGATCCACATCAAAGGAGGGATTAGAAACTAGAAAGGGGGATTTCCATTTCCTCTCCTAGAATTTGTCCAATATTCCACAACTTTTCACTGACTTAAAATTCTATTATCATCACTATTAAATCGCAAAGTTTACAGCAAGTTTCCTAAGAGAGAGAGATGGCCCAATTTCCAGTCAATTTCATCTGTTCTTTAAAATCCTTTAGTGTTCTTCACATACTACAAATCCCTTAAATCAGGTGTTTAACTTATTTTGATATTTCATGAAGCCTCCATCTTTATTCTCACAGCTTTTAATACCAAGCCTGCTATCAATTTCATATAATTTTACATTCACATAAATTTTTAGAACTGGCTTGGCCATATTTATAAAAATATTTTCATTGTAACGGGAGGGAGTTATTAACTCATCACAAAATTATTGTCAGTGAAATCAGCGCCAAAGCTGGGCATGGTGGTTCACGCCTGTAATCCCAGCACTTAGGAGGCTGAGACAGGAGGATTTTAGGAGTTTGAGACCAGTCTGGGCTACAAAGTGAAGTCAAAGCCAGCCTGAACTGCATAGTGAGACCCTGTCTCAAGAAGACAAAAAAAATAAGTGAAATCAAGGACAATCCTAGGATGGGCAAATCCATCAAATGTTTTTTTGCAGGAACTTTGTTTATAGGATCAGTTTCACATAAAAAACAATTAGACTATAGACTGTAGGAATTTCTACAAAATTTCTACACTGGTACCAGGTGTGATGAATTGCTGATGGAGATTTAGAATCATGAACAGTAAGAAGACCCTCGTGTGTTTAATCTTAACCAGTCAGAGCCCATGAAAATGCTTCCTAGAGTCCAGGAATCATCTCTCGTTCTTCTGTGCAGAGCCTGCTCATGCTGAGATTACCCTGCTGTTAGTGCCATCCCCTACACCACTCCTGATATGGCATCGTTCATCACCGTGCCCATGTTTACTGGTGTCCAGTGAGACTCTCAGGATTTTTATCGATGAACAGATAGTTCAGAAAACTGCACAGGAATTCTTTTCTTGGCCCTGTCAAATTAACTGTTTGTTTTTTTAGCATAAGTACAAAACTTCACATCTTCTGTCCATGTCTTCCCTTGAATTTCTTAGGCCGTAATCACTATGTTGCTGTCGTCTGACATTCTTACATCTCTGCCTGCCACACACTCAAAAGAGAGGAAAAGGGAAGACCGGATTGCAGACTGAGAACATGTCCCATTCATGCAGGTCCTAAACTTCATCAGTGTAGCTTAAGATCAAGAAATGGGCACATAATATCAGCATCACATTACCACCAGATTTTATAAAATGATAAATGTTTATTATATTTACTGATATAGGTCTCACTGGTGTTTAGAAGGTCACCTTCAGGAAATCTTACATACTGATTTGTGTCAGATGGGTGCAATACGAAATACAAGGAAAGAAGTGAGTGATAAGTATTATAGAGATCTCATGAATTTGGCTGTAAAGGAAAGAAAGTGAAATAGGGTAGTAGCTGATGGAGGAAGTAGAGTTACAGACAGATTCTTTTAAACACAAGGGAGACAGAAGTTCGCTTCTTTGCTGATGTAAATGATTCAATGGAAAAGGAAATATAGATGAAAGCAGAAGCACAAAGGAGAGTTTTAGGCCAACGTCCTTGCATAAGCAATAAGGAGAGACTGAAGTCCAGGTCACAGATAAGGTTTGGGTGTTGCACAGATAACTCATGCACCCGAACAGATAGGAGGGAAACATAAGGCAACTGATGCTGGCAGATTGGCAGACGAAGTTGTTAGAGTTTGTGCAAATTCTCCTCTGATGGCTTAAATTTTCACAATCAAATAAGAAACAAATTCACCTACTAGTTCCCATTAAGTATGACGTTTTCAGTTTTTTAAGCAGATTTTTTCTTCCGATATAAGTGCCTTCTATTTTGACTTTGCTATGCCTATATATCATGGATAGTACTGAATTTTTCAATTCTATTAGCTAATTATACAATTAAAGAACTGTTAATGATAACAGCTACTTCCTATTTTAAAATACCAAAATTTGTTTCAAAAGCCAGAGTACTACAAAGAAATAAAATTTTGGCCCGCTTAGAATGCTTTTAATGAATAAAACTAATGCGAATTTTTTTAGAAGATCTATAGAACACAGTCATTGAGAAGCTTTTGAAATCTGAAATTTTAGCATAAATATCAGGAAAGCTTTTCTCGCTAAAATAGGAAATGTAGACTCTAGGTCTACTTTTACGGGACTTTTTATCCTTTAGTGTTTTAGTTCAGTGCTGTAAAGTATCTTGGTTTTTTTTTTTTTTTTTTTTTGGTGGGTACCAGGAATCGAACTCAGGACTTTGCGTTTGCCAGACAGGTGCTTATGCCACTGAGCTATATCCCCGGCCCTCTAGGTCTACTTTTAACTATATAAAATTATCAAGCAGACTGTACATATTTAATGTGAGGGATTCCACTGTGTTCTCCCACTTCATAATTGAATTAATACAACAAATAAAAAGATCTATATATTTTGTATAGAACCAAGTTATGTCACTATCAAAGTCAGTTTCTTCTCCATATAAATAAGGGTGAATAAAAGTAAGATGAATTCAGGTATCTAATTCCTAAATACTATTATCAGGAAGCAAATACAATATTACATTCCACAACTGACAAATCAAACTTCAGTGGAAGCTATGGACGGAGAGTTCTGATGTGAAGTTTCTAAGGTCATTTATAAGTCTGTTTAGAATTTGATTTTTTACAATTGCATTCTAATAGTCTCTTTCATCTCTATGCTCTTCCCTAATTTAAGAATTAAGTTCTCTGACCAGGACCCTGCCCAGCTTCCTACCTCTCCTTGCAGCGTGATTCCTCTCCTAGTGAGCCACTGACTCTTCGCAGACTTCCTAACCTCTGGTCCCTTCCCTACATCCTTCACCTTTAGCCTAGAGCACCCTTCCCACTCCTATATTTGAGGATTATCCTATCACAGCATTCAGATCTCAGCTGATAATTTCATCTAAGCGAAGGCTCCCAGTCCCTGTATCTGCAGTGATCCCATCATATATGTGGCATTTTCTTCCAATTTTCTGAAAATCAATCATATCTCATTCCTTTTATTTATTTTTATGTTTATGTTGTTTTACTTCTGCACTAAAATGTGAGCTCCAACGTATAAGGGGAAACAGTGTTTGTGTGTTTGTTTATCGTTTAGTTATTTCTGTTTTGTTTTATTTTTTGTCTTCTTGAGGCAGGGTCTTGCTATGCAGCTCAGGCTGACCTTGAGCTCACTTTGTATCTCAGGCTGGCCTCAAACTTGCAGCGATCCTCCCGCCTCAGCCTCCCAAGTGCTGGCATTACAGGAGTGAGCCACCACACCGGGGTAAAACAAGGTGTTTTATGCATCACTGTTAACCTAACTCCTAGAGGAGTATCTGAAGTTTCATAAAAACTCAGCAAATACTCACCATTTGTCTTACCTACATTTCTCGTTGCTGAGCCAAAATACCCTACACACCAAGTTAAAGGAGGAAAGGTTTATTTAGCTCCCAGTTTATGGAGGTTTCAGTCCATACTCAGCTGGCTCCAAGGCAGGGTGGCACATGACAGAAGGGCAACAGTTCACAGAAGTGGAAAACAGCAAAAGCAGCGAGTGGCAGAGAGACAGAAGAGGAACAGGACTCTTTCTGTCCCTTATATTGCACGCAGGCAATCTGCCCTAGGGTAGGTGTAGCACTCACACCCATAATCCCAGCATTGCACTAGGAATCAATCACAGACTCTAGAAGCCCACCCCATCACTGCATGAGGCTTTGGGAGGATACATACATACCATAACAGCACTGAATAAATAAACCTTAAAAGTGCTAGCTGTAACTGGTGATTATTATAACTAGATACTGATTGTTTATACATATTTTTATTTAAAAATAAAAACACTATTTAAATGTGTTTTACTTGAATATTGTAACCAACTTCATAGTTATTGTCATAGTATATGTCATACGTATATTGATTTTTAATAAGAAAAAAGACTAGTAAACCATAAGCCCTGATCTAACTTTAGGCATCTCATATCTCTCATCAGGGAAGGTGGGGAGGTAGATTAAAACACTGGCTATGGTTTGTTTTGTTTTAGTTTTAGTTTTTCCACAACACGCTTTTAGAGAAACTAAATACCCATTATATCTGGAAACTCAAAACTCAAAATAACAGTCACTCTACTATTGGTGTCTTGGCCTAGCCCCAATCTCCTAAACCAGTGGTCGGAGAACAGCTTAAATAAAACAGTAGTGTGACTTGGGGGCTTCGGGGAAGGTCAAAACTCGCTATCTGTCTCTCTGTCTCTCTCTGTCTCTCTCTATCTCTCTGTCTCTGTCTCTGTCTCTCTTTCTCTGTCTCTCTCTGTCTCTCTTTCTCTCTCAGGAGTAAAGACAGAGCTCCACTAGCCAGCCCACATTTATTTGGGTGACCAGTGCCTTCAGCCAGCTCAATAACACTGTTACCTCGGCCAAGTCCTAGGGGGAAAAGGGTTACTTCAGGAAGTAACAGATTTCCCTTTGCTAGTGAAGTAACAAAAACTGACCCACTGGTTTAAATATTTTAGGGACTGTGGCTTCATCCACCTTGCTAAATAAAGTAGCAAACTATTTTTTGTAAATCTGCAATATAGACTAACCCCCCATCTCCAGACCAAGAAGTTCAAAAGTTCTAAAATATCTCTAATAAGCCTGACAGTGCACATTCCTAGAAATAGAGTAAATAAACTATGTCACTTGTCCCTTTATCTCCTATGATATGGGATCATATTGTTCCTCAGGATTCAAAGTGACTGTTGCACATCAGTGATTGATAGGGGTTCAAAAGAATGATCTCCAGGGCTCAGTTCCTTTCAAACAGAGCTGTTTGGTTCTTATCTGCATTGTGTCTTTACACTTCCAAGTAAAATTTTCTTTTAGCAGTCAAACGATCTAAAATACTTTCAAACAATATGCCCTATGCAATAATAACCATAATCACCTTTCTGCCTTCAAACCCAAGAATCTATCACAGTTTTCTTTTGAGTCCAGGACACATCTCACTGAACCTGACATTCAACACCATCTTCTAGAATAATCTGTCTCCTTTTTTTTCAGGTCCTCCTCCCAGAGAAGTAGAGACCATCTCCTACCGTCAGACACCTACTTGAGCTTTTTTTATACAGTATAAAAGACCCTTGTTTGGGTTTGAGCAGACTCGATTCTTTGTCCTAGTAAGGTCACTTACTAACTACTGCACCTTCAATCCTGCAGAATCAAAACAGTTCCATAGTAATCAAAATCTATATGCGTAAGGATACTGCTAATATCTTCGTGGTTTGCTCTTTAACCTCCTACAAACACTCACTGAGATTTTCCATTGTTATCCTAGGTTTTGAATGCAACCAATCAAGCTCAGAGAATTTGTGGAACTCGATTAAAGCCTTTACCTGTGTGTGTGTGTGTGTGATCTTGTTCATAGCAGAGACAGCTGACCACTGTGCTGTTCAAATACTCCAAGAAGATTACATCTGGCCTTGGAGAACTTTCGTGAAGATAAAGGAAATGACAGGTGTGAGGCTGTTTACAGAACAGTATTCAAATACTCATTGTGATTACTTCCCATTCCTGGAAGCTTCCTGACTTTCTGTTGCCTCTGCCTACGCCCTTTGTTAAGAAGCCCGTTACAGCACAATTCTGCCTCCACCCTTTGCACCTTCCTCACTTCTTCCTGCACTGGTATCATCTAGGAGGTTAATTGCATGCACCTCTCTAGATTGGTCCTTAGGAGTAGCTTCGTGGTCTTCTTTGCTTACTTTTAATAATTACTTGTTGGTTTTACCTACTTACGAGATTGCTTAAAGATGATTAACGTATGGTCTCTTGCTGGGCTACATACGTTCTAGCCATTTAATTAAATTTTATTAGATCGATACATTGAACTCACCCAAGGAAAACTGCACTGAATCCAGGCAATGCCAGCGCCAATCCCTGCCTCCAGAGCCCAAATGTCATGTCAGAATACAGCTATTGCTCGGACACCCTGGCTCAAATAGTCGATTTACCACCTTCCTTCTGGCCATTTCCACCCCCAGGCATACTTAGGCAACCTCAAAAGCTGAACTACACCTCGGGCTCTCATTTCAGTGCAATATTACTTTTGGGCAGGTTTCCAAAAGAAATTAATGTAAATCCAACTACAAACTGCTGATTGTGCAAGGTTTTTCCATCCCAAGACCACAGTTATCCTTCAAATACAATCAATAGGTGAATTACTAGCACATTTAGAATATAATTGCTTATATGTTAGGTGATTTAATTATTTCAAGAACTTCAAAATAGTATCCCAAATTAATAAGGCCCTGTTTAATACTCAAATAAATCTTCGAGGCCACCACTGAAACTCAGTTTTGTGTCCGCTGTGACCTCCAAAGTCCTTTACCTGATTATTCCAGTAAGAGCAAAAATTGTGCAAGTAAATTTTCTAGGATCATCTCAGAGTGACCAAAGGTCTAGTTCCATTCAAGATGCATGTAGATGAACTTTGCTCTAGAGAAGAATTAGAAATTATAAGAGCGCTCAAAAAAAAAAAAAAAAACCTCACACAGAGAATACAACATCCAACTATTCAGGGAGAGTTATTTGATACTAATAGACTTTGCAATGCTTATGAAGAAAATTTTTTAAAAAACAGCTGCTCAAAGTGTCCAAGGACTTAAAAAGGAAACAGCCCTGTGGTCTGCAGGGGAACTTGAATTACTTCTAAATAGGAAAAGTTGGCCAAAATAGTAGTCAGGAAAATTGCCTTCAAAATCATTTATGGCACTGTGCCTTCCCTGTGGCTGTATTTTGAACTTAATTTGTAAACAGGTTACAATCCGCAGCTTATAAGGAACATCATTAATAAGACACCGTCCTTTGGGTAATGGACTCGTGCCAAACAAGAGCAGAGTACTATTGGGAATGACACAGAATTTCAAAATGTGCACTTTCATCGTCCTCCTGACTCCAGCCCTTTGTGGCTGTCTCTACTGAGTGAGGAGCTAATCACAGAGCTGGTAAAATCCCATCAATGCCTGCAAAAATCCTTTCCTCAGGGATGGAGTTCTACTGGACCCAAGCCAAGATGATAATCCACAAGCAAAAAGACAGGATCATAGTATTAACCTGTCAATTATTTGCTGTAAACTGAACAGTTGACACAATAATCATACAATAATAATTACGCTATTATAGTCACTAATGCAGTCACACTAGATTGCTGACAATATAGATAAAGGAAAAGAAATACTACTTACCTTGGCCACCTACGAAGTACAAGAACTAACGTTTCTGTCATCCAGTGTGGTACTCGCTTCATCTCTTCAGAATGTTCTTCAAAATAAGGTAGTTATTTAAACTCAGATCTAACTACAATTCTAGGAACACTGCAACAACTACACACATCTGTGTGCAGGTCTTATCACCTTCATTGCCCTCTTATATGTATTTCCTTCAACGTACTTATTTCTGTGCTAACCACATTATTTATATATGTACCTGTTAGGTACCGATGTATTTTTTTTACCAGTGTATTCTTAATTGAAACTTAAATTGCATGCAAACATGACTTTTCATTGTTCTACTGAGCATCCCATCCGACATGCTATAGGAGATAAATAAAGTTAAACTTCTTAAGCTCAGCTGCCCGCACAGTCACTTTTCGAACAATCTATTTTAACACTGTGGGAGAGCCATGGGTAAGTCCCTGTAGAAACAATAGTTAACATTTCAAGGGCCTAACCTTATTTCCAAAAAGGATATCAAATTATCTCCATGATGGAGAAGTTTATTTTCCTCCCAACCATGTGTTGATTTTACTGAAATTTAACCATTAATTTATTCATTTCTTGTTCCCACTGCATTCCAGTTTCCTTGATGCTCGTGCATGGACGGGGAGGAGAAAATCAGATGCGGTTTCCCTCACAGGAGCAGAATTCAGAGTGTGAACAACACACAAAATGGAGGCCAAGGAAAACCTGAACGGGACAGAGCGCCTCTCCCAAACAAATAATAAGGGAAGCAGCCTGAAGGCAAGATTCCCAAAGGGACCTGTGGTCAGTTCTGTGTTTGATGCTCTGCATCATGATAGCAAGGGATGCTTAACAGAGGATGAGAAGAGGAGGGAGAATCAAAACATTTGTCTGCAACCTCACTGCGATTCCCCTCTGCTTCCCATTCTTCTCGTCTTCCACCTCCTCCTCTTCCTTCCTTTCTCTTTCTTTCTTTCTTTCTTTCTTTCTTTCTTTCTTTCTTTCTTTCTTTCTTTCTTTCTTTCCTTCTTTCTTTCTTTCTTTTCTTTTTCTTTCTTTCTTTCTCTCTCTCTTTCTTTCTTTCTTTTTCTTTTGTTCTTTCTCTCTCTTCCTGTCTTCCTTCCTTCCTTCCTTCCTTCCTTCCTTCCTTCATTCCTTCCTTTTCTTCCTCTTCCTACCCCTTCCTTTCTTTTTCTTCTTCATGCCTGGAACTGAATCCAGGGCCTTTGCACTGAGCTACATCCCCAGCCCTTTTTTTAAAAAATTTTTCATTTTGAGACACAACCTTGCTGAACCACTAATTTACCTAGGCTGGGCTCAAATCTGTGATCCTGCTTCCTCAGCCTCCCAGAGTCTTAGGATGACAGGTGTGCACCACTGCACGCAGCTTTATATTCTCTTGGCATAAAATGGCAAGCTCATCAAATAGGGAAACTCGTCAAATACGCCCATCGCTGCTTTGAGACTTAAAATATACAAGGAATATAGCAATGTGTGTGCAACACAGTTGCCCTTAACAATAGCTTGCTCATTCCCTTCACTCAAATAACGCCTAATATTTTCACTTAGTTCAGTATTCAAGACAATCAATATCCTTATAATTCAAATCTATTATTTATCCTATAAATCTTTAGAAAAATGCTACCTATTTTCTTTTAGGTTATTTCATTTTTAAACACTAGAAATAATCAGATGGCAGTGAGCTTCAAGGGGGTTATCAAGGAAGGGTGCAAAGGAATGAATTACTTAAAATTGTCTACAAATAGGCAGGAATCCATTCACTGAGAAGGTCAGGCTTATTATGTCCCTACTTTAGTTATTACCTCTTCCAAGTTTGAGGACAAATTGTTATTTGTCTCATTAATCTTCTTACCAGGACACTGAGCAGTTGGTGTGACCCCCTACGACACCATCACAGACCTTAGCTGACCTCCTCAAATCCTTTTGTCTTTGAGTAGAAACAACACCATCTTAATTTGCCTCCCATCCTTCCTGGAAGATCCTTATCTTCTAATATCCATTACACAAAGTAAACCACACCTCATTTAGTGCAACATCTCTGGAAATTTTAATTGCCACCAACAATTGCAAACTTGATCATTTTTAATAGTTTAAGTCCTGATTATACAGTTTTCTAGGCTTTGTAGGAAAAGGTTGTTTCTTCTGAATGAGACATTCACATAAAACTTAGAACATACACTCACTCCCAAAAGACAGGTGCTCCAGGATCAAGTATTAATGTATGCTTAAATTAGGGGAGCAATAGCTCCAGATAATCCGTGGTGGTGCGAGGGGACATTTTGTGAGAAATGTAAGTTCGGAGTGTACAGTCAGAACAGATTCACACAGTGGAGTGTAGCAGTATAAATGAACTGATACTTTCTGTGTACGTAGAACATTGCTGCTGAAACATACTAGTACATATGAGAAAAGGGTCCAACACTTTTGGTGTTATCATCTAAAAGGGCAAAGTAAATCAGCAAGACTACACATAAATTCCTTGTCTATAGCCATAAGCATGGGAAGACCTGTGTTTTATTTGAAGAAAGTAAAACTGAGAGTTGGAAGAAAGATCAGGATTTAAATTTTGTAGCTGAAACTCTAAGATGTGTACCCTGAAAACATAGGCTAGTCAATCTCTATTTGCTTCAGTTTACTTCCTTGTAAATTGGAGACAGTAATATTGAAACTATCCCTTTTCATACAAGGGTTAAATCCTCTAACTGAAGTGTGTCCTTCAGGTATTAAAATATTCATTTAACATAAATCCATGTATGACATGTACAGAAGTAATAGCTCTAAAAATTTACCAAATGCCATTTAGTGAGATTAAGTAGAAGAATAGTTCCTCTTGTTTCTGCAAAACGTTCCTCAAATATTAGTAAGGAAGAAAAACCCCTTCCTCTATATTCAAGAAAAACTGAGGTGAACTTGAGGATATTTAGGAAAATAAGGACACAGTAAGAAGAATTTCAAAAGTCTTAGCCTATTTTTTTGTTTATAGAGAGATTTATAGACAGATTAGTAATTTACAGACAGATTAGTAATTGTTTATTTCTTAGGTTAGAAATTTTTTCTTTCTTCCTTTAATGGGTGTCTCTCATGTTTCACATTTTTCTTTTGCCACAGATATAAAATTAAGAAAGGAATAAAATCAACACTTCCTCACTCCCAAGTGTCACCTGTCCAAACACCCATTCAAGGGATTCTACCCTCTTTTTAGTTTTGCTTCATCCTGGCCAAGCAAAATTTTAAAAGATTCAGAAATCAGTTTCCCTGGAGAAGCCAAGTTCAGCCAAGTAAAATACGCAGGAAGAATTTAGTAAAGTAGCAGGGAAACTCTGGAGTACAACGTGCTTCAGAACCTTCAAGCTGAAGACCTACCTTTCTTTCCATTTCATAGCCCAGGTCTGTACACACGAACATGGAAGCCTGGGCAATACACCTGTCAAAAGGTGTTAGCTATCAAAAGGACCTAGCTAGTGTTACGTCCCTAATAACCACAGTTAAGGAAGGAATGCTGTTTCCTTTTATTTTCCTTTATATCGATAACATATGAAGTTTAGTTTTCTTGTACCACTACAAAAGCAGTCCTCTTTACATTGACATTTTTTTCCTGGCTTTGAGCATGAGCTAAGTTCTTCTCTTCAGCAAACTGCTCATGGCACTTTTCACCTCTGTGTTTCTCACGGTGTAAATTATAGGATTGAACATGGGAGTGAGGATTGCAAAGAACACAGTCACCAACTTGTCGACAGGGTAGGTAGCCACAGGACGCATGTAAGTGAATATGCAAGGTACGAAAAAGAGGACGACGACAGTGAAGTGGGAGCCACAGGTGGAGAGGGCTTTGCGCCGCCCTTCAGAGCTGTGGGGGGTCAGGGAGTTCAGGATGACCGCATAAGAGACAAGCAGCATGCACAGAATGAGCAAGCACATGGCTCCGCTATTGGCTGCCACCACCATGCCCAGCCGGTAGGTGTCTCTGCAGGCCAGCTTCAACAAGGGAAAGAGGTCACACATGAAGTGGTCAATGACATTGGGACCACAGAAGGGCAGGTGGATCATGAAAAGAATTTGCACAGTGGCATGCAGGATCCCTCCCATCCAGGCTACCACCACCAAGAGGCGACAGAGCTCCTGCCGCATGATGGTCATATAGTGCAGGGGCTTGCAGATGGCCACGTAGCGATCGTAGGCCATGACGATGAGGAGGATGATCTCCGAGCCTCCCAGGAAGTGCTCCACAAAGAGCTGCGTCAGACAGCCGCCCAAGGAGATGGTCCTCCTCTGGTAGAGCAGGTCGAGGAGCATTTTGGGGGTGGTGACAGAGGTGTAGGAGGCATCTATGAGGGACAAGTAAGTGAGGAAGAAGTACATGGGCGCAGACAGGGAGGGGCTGAGGGAGACGGTGATGACAACGAGCAAATTGGCCAGCACGGTAAATAAGAAAATGAACAAGAAGATAAGGAAGAGTATTTTCTGCAGGTGTGGATTCTGTGTGAGCCCCAAGAGAATAAATTCAGTAACGTTACTGGCAGGCACGGGCTGATCCATTCAGCAAGTAACGCCTTTGCAAGTCCTGAATTACCTACCAAAAGATAAAGGTACGAAGTTAATCATGCAGGGTCGTAGCCTGAATTTCACAGTAGAGAGATAGGGTGGTCAGTGTCTCTGAGTTGTATGGGGCACGACCTTGGAGTCCCTCAGCCTGCTAGCACTTTGGTGGTTCTTTTCCACTTCCAGGACGATACCGTCTGTTAGATGCCCAGTGCTCTCTGTCACCTATAAAACACTTCTAAAGCACCAGTTATAGGGTAGTTTAACAAGAAGACACGGGCTATGTACATGAGCTCTGGATTCTCCACTTTCACCACCTCGGGACTTTGTTAAATTCCTCCCTTCCCCTGCCGATCGGATCCTTCCTCTGTGTCTGTGAGCTTGTACGTTATAGCTATGAGATACACTGTGTAAGTTGTAAAGTGTAGCATAGAGGTAAAGCTTATTTCCTCTCCCAGAATTTACATTTGGAGCCACGATTTTCAATTTTAAACAGAGTCATGGTCAAGATCTATCTTGCAAGGCAATCCAAGCAAGTAGAGGGGGAAAATGTGTAAATCAGTGGGGGCACACCTTCCCTGGCACCTGCAGTACACATATTATACTCAGGGGTGTTTCCTCACTATACCTAGCATGGTGTCTGCCATCATTTCTTCAACATCTGGGACCAATTAGATGATAAATAAACGCTTGACAGAATCCCATGCTTCCTCCGTCTCCATGAATACACACACCTCCCTGGCCATAAACAAAGGAGCTCAAGTACTCTGATCTCACTCTGTTCACCCGCAGTATGTACCCACTGTATAAGAACTGTAAATAAACACTTAAAAGGAAGGGCACATCCCAGTTTAATCATGTTGGCATATTTTATAAATTGAGCCTTACAATATGTTATTGGGGAATTTGATTTTCAAGATAATTACAATGGTACTTGATATTGTTTATTCTTCAAAATTACATCCCACAGACATTTTAACATAGCCTCATTCGATAAATTCACAGTTTCAATATTGGGCTAAAACATTCTCTTACATGGGCTTTTCAATCTGTAAAAATCTATTAGATCCTTATTTTTACAGTTATAAAAATAGAAACAATAGGAATGCAGAGACTGTGAGATAAGATAAAGTACATATAACTTATAGAAAGATTAATAACCACAAATGCTTAACAACTATTTATTAGACACTTATGATGTGTAGCAATGTATGTTGCTTTGTATAATTATAAAAATGTGTGTTAAATGCCCTTTGCAATCCCTCTTCTGATATTTTATTACCGCACTGCAATAATTCATGTATCCACAAGAGAATGATCTAACCCACTTCTCTGTGTTTGTACTACATACATTCCTCTGTCTTCTCCCATTCGCGCACGGCATTCATCATTCTTGGATAAAGAATATTGCATTGTTAATAGAAGGGTAGGGAATTATCCTAATTTAGGGACATAAATTTTACAAAGAAATAGAAAGAGAACACAAATGTATAACAAAAATATTCTGTTAAAATGTTTTTTTTCTTTTCAAAGTTAAATGGACAAAGGGCTTTATATCTTATCCAAGATGAAAATCTCATACGTCTGTGAAAAGAAAGTACAGCGACTTCATTATATTCCTTTATTCTAAAGAAAACTCCCAACCAGATGTAAAAAGAGAACAGCATACATCAAGTAACAATAAGACAACACAAGTGATTTAGAAAGAACTTTAAAGGAATAAAAATCATCTGCCACTTTGACTTCACAACAATTTTGAAAAGAAAATAATTTTTAAAAGAAAAATTATTATGTAAAAATGCATTAAATGTGCTTTTGTGATGGCTGAGAAAACTTATGAACTGTGTGCAATGTCCAAAATTAGGAAGTAGAATATATAATAAAATAATTATCTGTAATAATATACATGTAAATTTAACAGAGATATGATAAAAATTTGTAATGTTATAGATGATTTTTATGTTGTAATATTAAGTGGGAAAATTTTGGAATGCAAATTTTTAATATTGACTATGATTCTAGTTTAAATATATATCAATAGTAAGCAAAAGACCTCAAAATACTTTTACTTCTGAGTTTATGGAATTATAATTGATTCTGTGCTTCTCAGAGCTCAGTGTGCTAAATAAAGACAAGCTTAGGTTGGTGGTGATGAGGGGTGATTATATGATTTTTCAGGTTCACTTAATCATGATATTCTATCTGCACGACTTCCTTTAAAAATATCTCACCTAGCAACTTGTCTGACATGGCTTCATGGCCAGGCTCCCAGGCAGCTGTTTGTTGATGAAGAAATAAATGAAAGTTATAAGATTAAAAGTGTCAAGCATCTCAATTCCAGCCAGGCTTGCTGATTTATAAATGGCACCACCAGAGGACCCATTCTCTGGAGCCTCACCACAGCCACATGTCCTGTTTGTAGGCAAATTCTGAACTTTCTTAGCTGCGGCTAATTAGACCTCAGGTGTATTTCACTGGCAGACATTGCCAACAGCCCAATTACTGCATCTTACTCAATTGAACATTAGATAGGAACTTTTATGACATTCATCTTCAATTGTTAACTTTTTCCCTAAATTCACACAAAGACAAATCATTGTGTACAGAGGAAGAAAACAGTCCTCTGCTAATGAATTTGGATATTTAATAACAAATGAACTTAGTTTATTAGTGGAGTTAGGATATATGGCATTGTATAAATTAAACTTTTAGGTAAGTAACTGCTTAAAATTTTTATCATATTTTGTTTCATTATCAACACCTCTTGCACTGGTATAACATTTTTTAAATATTCTCTTGGGGGACATAAATTAAGTGATAATTATGACACATAATATAACAGCAATATTTCATACCAGGAGTAGTTTACAGTGTTTCTTCAAGAAAGTCTTTCTCATAACAAATTCTAAAACTAGATTAATAGCATGATGATGAAAACAGCTACATTTTTCAACTATCTTCATAGTTGTAAGATACATTTTTCAGTCATTCAAATGTAATCTATTTTTTTATTTTAAAAAACAGAAGAATGAAAACATATTAACAAACACACATACATTTACAAAATTACACAAGAACAGTACAGGCAATACTGAAATTCAGACAAGGTAATAGGAAACTAACAATGGTTGCTGTATTACATACTGATTTCTTCAAAGTGGTTACTCAGGAAAATGCGCATAGACACGTAAGAGTGATCAAATAATTAATCATTAACTGTTTCTAATGTGATCTAATAATATCTCTAAGAAATGGAAAAAATAGGCATCAATATTACCTCTTTCTAACATGAAAAACTAAATCATAGAATCAGGACATCTCCCACCAATGTAGAATAAAAGCCAAGCCTCCTGAGTCCTGGGCCAGGGTCCTCATGTCTAGATTGCTGGGTGTTAACTAATGTGTCAAGACACTTTTATGAGGTCACCAATTGTGAGGTGCACTGGAATTGTCTACTAAAAGAAACACATACCAATATTTGAAATTATTTTTAAAAGCAAACTGAATTCAATTAAATTTAGGAATATTCCTAAATATAACAAGTTCATTGACACACATTTAAATATATTTTCTAAAGTAAAAAAAGAGAAAGACATCGTAACAACTCCGAGTTGACTTTATAGACTGTAGTCATTTCAAGCAGCATGGCAGAAAACAGTTTAACAGAACTGAGATCACGTGATAAACAATTTGTCTGACAGTTGAATATTGTAGTGCTATGATAATGTTTGTTTTACTTTTCTCATTGGTAAAATACCCAACACACAAAGTTAAAAGAGCAGAGGTTTATTTTGGCTCACACTTTACAGAGTTTTAGTCAGCTGGCTCCAAGGCAGGGTAGCATGGAAGAGGAACATCATAGAGGAGAAATAGTCCATGGTAGGGCAGGCAGAAGACAGAAAGCAAGCAGCAGCAGCAGCAGCAGCAGCAGCAGCAGCAGCAGCAAGCCTGGCTTCTTTCTGTCCCTTTCTATTCCACCCAGACTAGAAGTATATTGATTGGTGTCACCCATACCCAGGATGGGGCTTTCATTATCCACAACCTTAATCTCAGCATCACACCCTAATACACATTTACAAACCCTGATCCAGCCACCTTCAAAAGTCCTCACCTAAAAGCATATGATGCCTTGAGGGGACATCTAGATACAACCAAAATATCTTTCAATTCTAGAATGAATACAGAGCATATTGATCATGTGTTTAAACATGTATTGTGTCCAAGCCAATAACAGATTAAATCCACCCATGATGGCATATTCCCTGTTCATCCAACCTCTACTGAAATAACTTGAATGATAAGACTATAATTCTTTTTAATCCCCACAGCTGTCTAGGTGAGCTCCCCATAATCTAGACTAACATAACCTGGAAAGAGATAAAGTCCAAAATACTGAGAGTTGTCCATGGAGGAAAGTTTTCAAAAGAAGAATCTTTGAAGCATAAGAGGAAGTTTGTTTTCAGAATACAAGAAGAAGGGAGTGAAAAACTTCTAGCAAGACATAAATGCATATTTCAAAGTGAAAGAGTAAACGAGAATGAAAGAAAGAGAAATTAAATATGAATCTGATCACAGTTGGGAAGAAACCAGTGGAAGTACTAATATCATGTTTGACAGGTTCATGACCTTAGAAAACAAACAAAAAATAATGGGTACTTCCCAAAGTGACCTATGGACAGTGTCATGCCCTTTAGTCATCAGAGAAATACTTCTCAAAGTAAGGAAATGCTCAAACACAGACCTTATGTTGTCTTAGTCCAATCCAAAAATCTTGTCAGCCCAGCATGGTGGAGCATGCCTGTAATCCCAGCACTTGGGAGACTGAGGCAGGAGGATCATTGCAAGTTCAAGGCCAGCCTGAACTGCATAGCAAGACCCTGTCTCAAAAAGACAAAAAAAAATCTTGTCATGCCAGGAAAACATCTCCTAAATTGTTCAAAAAGTGAAAAATTTAGAGATGCATTTGATTGCTGATTTACTACAGGTAATTTCTCAAAACTTTTCCAAATTTGACTTTCCTAATTGAAATAAAAGTAAATATAACAATATTTAAGGTAATACAAATATATTTTGCAAATGAGAAGAGGCTCAAGAGCTGGAAGAGGAGTAGGGAGGGGAAAGAGATGCAACAGAATTAAAATGCATTATGTACATGTACCAGGTTGCCACGAAAAAAGCAAACTTTAAGTACTGAGAACACATACTAATAAAAATTTTAAAAATTTAGGAAGAATCACAGAACCATAGGCCTTCTAAATGACCTAGATAAAATGTTAGCAGAAATAAGGTGAACTATTTAAGATCCTAGAATGATCCCCTGTTCTGCTGATCCAGAAGTTGATTATGATTCTATAATTATAATATATCTGCTAAATATTGTTACATCACAGGGCTCACTGACTTCTTCAATAAAGCATGTGGTAGTCATTGCAGAGGGTGGAGGTTGGATCTTTCTGTATGTGGAAATACACTACATCTTTTTAATGATACAAAAGTTATCCACAAGAAAATTTCGTAATTAAGGTAAGCTGTTTAACTGAGAAATAATTTTTGTTCAAATATGGAATGATTATTTTTTCTTTCTTTATACCATATAAGCCATCTCCTTTTTCTTTTCCTTTTCTTTCTTTTTTATTTTAGAAGTAAAAGAATGAAAGCATATTAAGAAATGGACAACCATTTACAAAGTAGCACAAGAATAATACAAGCAATACTGAATTACACACAAGGTGACAGGGAATTAACCATGGTTGTTGTGTTACATATTGATAACTTCAAAGTGGTTACTCAGGAAAAAAAAATATAGACATACAAGATTGATCAAAATAATTAATCATTAACTGTTCCTTTCAAAAAAGTGATAGAAGTCAGTAGTACATCTCTGTTAGCTATCCTGTGTATACATACGTACATAATTTTACCCTTCTTTCTTTTCTCTTTTCACACATAAGGAAAATAGAAAGAGAACAAATAAATAGCCTAATGCTGCACCTCAAACTCAGAAAAAGAACAAGTCAAGCCCAAAGCCCAAAGACGGGAGAAGATTATAAAGATCAGGGCAGAATTTAATGCAGTTGAGATGAAGAAAACTCTACATAAAATAAATGAATCAAAGAATTGGTTCTTTGAAAGAATAAATCAAATTGATAAACCCCTAGACAAACTTCTCAAAAGAAGAAAAGAAAAAACTCGAATTCATGCAGTAAGGAAAAAAAGGATGAAATCACTACAGATCCTACAGAAATTCAAAAGATCATTAATACCTACTTTGGAAATCTTTTCTTTTAAGTTTTCTTAGTCTAGGTTTAGCGTACACAATGGTTACACTCACTGTAGGAAACTGATACATTTACATAACATATCTCAGTTCTTATTTGCCCTCCCCTTTCACTCCCTTTTCTTTTTGCCAGCAACAGATTCATTTATTTATCTTATAAGTCCTTATAAAGTTAATTATCATACATACAGATTCACACCCAGACTAATAGGCCAAAATAACATAAAATACATAAGACACTTGTATTAAATCAAGGTGCACTTTTGTATACCTTGTCCATGATGAATTAGAGTAGCTTTTCTCTCTCTTTTTTTCTATTATCTGTCTTTCATTTGAACTTTACTTATACTGAGCCCCTTTTAAAGAGAAATCATGCAATATTCAAGTTTGTGTAATTTACTCCACTTAACATTACGGTCTCAAAGTGCATCCGTTTTTCTGCAAATGATTCAAGTTAATCCTTCTTTATGGCAGAGAAATGTTCCCTTGTATATCATAGCACATATCCTTTATTCACTGTTCTATTGATGAACAAATAGCCTGCTCCCAAGATTTAGCTATTATGAATTGTGCTGCTATAATCACAGGTATACATACACTAATCACTGTGGTATGAGGTCTCTAACTCTGGGGAACATTCCTGGAAAGGAAATAGCTAGGTCAAATGGAATTGTTATCCTTTAGTTTTTGAGGAATCCTCCATACTGATTTCCATAGCGATTGTACCAATTTACACTCCCAACAATGGTGGAGAAAGCCTTCTTTTTCCACACAGCCTCACCAACATTTGTTATTGGTTGATTTCTTGATGATAGCCATTTTGTCTGGAGTGAGATGAAATCTCTGTGTTGTCTTAATTTGCATTTCTTGAATGGCCAACAATGTTGCACGTTTTTTCGTGTATTTATTGATCATTTGTACTTCTTTATCTGCTGTGTCAGATACTCCTTTTTTAATTGGGTCCTTAAATTTGGGGGTCTAATATTTTTGAATTCTTTATATATTCCAGATAGTTGTCCTTTTTCAGAGGAGTAGCCGGCAAAAATTTTTCCCAATCTGTAGGTTCCCTCCATTGGTGGTTTCCTTTGCTGTGCAGAAGCTATAATCTGATGTGATCCCCTTTGTTAATTATTGATATTGTTTTTTAGACAGCCAGGGTTCTGTTTGGAAGGTTTTAGTCTACACCTGTGTCTTCAAGTGTCTTACCTATTTTGCCTTCCAACATATTTTTTCTGTTATAATGTTCAGATATTTGCTCCATTTTGATTTTACTTTGGTGCATGGTAAGAGATGTGGGTTTAGGTTCATTCTTCAGCATGTGAATAGCCAGTTTTCCCAGTGCCATTTGTTATAGAAGCCATCTTGCCTCCACAAAAAGAATTGGGCCTCTGTCAAATATAACATGGATGAGTGTGCCTGGAGTTGTTTTTGCACCCTGTATCTGTTCCATTGATCCACAAATCTGTTTCTTGCCAATACCATGCTATTTTTATCACTGTAGCTTTGTGGTATATCTTGAAGTCAAGGATCATGATGTTTGCTGCCTTGCCCTTGTTGCTCAGAATTGCTTTGGCTCTTCTGGTTTGAATTTTATGAACTTTAAGACTGCTTTCTCTAGTTCTGTGGTGAAATGCTATTGGCATTTTGATTGAGATTGTGTTAAATCTGTGCAACAGTTTGGAAGTATGGCCATTTTGACTATATTGATTCTGCCTATCCAGGAACAGGGGATATCTTTCCATTTCCTCATATTCATTTTGATCTTTTTTCACAGTGCTGTAGTTTTCGTTGTTGAGGTCTTTCACTTCCTTGGTTAGGTTAATTCCTAAGTATTTCATTTTTCTTGATGTTATTGTGAAAAGTGTTATTTCTCTAATTTCTCCTGGTAAGTTTGTTCTTGGTGTAAGGAACTCTACTGATTACTGAGCACTGACTTTGTATCCTGCTTACTACTGAACTTAGTCTATTTTTTTTCTTTTTCTCTTTTTTCCTCTTTTCTTTCTTTTTCCTTCATTTCCTTTTTTTTAGTTGTAAGGAGAGGTTCATTTCGGCTCACAGTTCAGGTGGTTCACAATTGGGAACAGCATCTGGTAATAGTCTTTTTTCTGGTAATGCCCAAACAAGAAGCAGGGTTTCAGACTGCTAAACAATGTGAGTGTATATATATTGGTGTGTAAGGGGGCGTGTACAAAGCAATTTTCAAAGAAGGTACTAGATTCATGCAACTAAGAATGCTAGTAATATCAATATTTATTATTCTGATGAATATTATTTTCATGTTATTAATATTTTCCTTAATTGTGAATATTTCTAGTTGTGTTACTTTAAAAATTGTATTTCTCATTAAAGATTTTTAATCTAATTTTTTGACCTACAACCAAAAATATTTTATAAATCCAACCATAATCAAATACGAGGCCCAAACAATTTTATGTAATAAAAACACCAAAGGGTGTGGAATAATGACAGTATTTTTGTTCAAGGTTGATGTACATGTTCCAAATTAGTCATTTAACTTTTCTGACTCTTTTTATTCTGTACATTTAGAACAGTGGATTTCAGTGTTGTGAGGTGGTTGAGATCTTGAGGGGAAAATAAAATTTCACAAGTTTAAATTAAATTCTAAAATCACTGGACTGCTTTTACTCAACAAACGAAAAGCTCAATATACTTTTTTAAACATTCAAGTGCTTTATGTCTGTTTCAAAACAATTCTTCATCAACTCACTTTACAAATCTATTGTGAACAGCAACTTTTGTATAATGAATGATTAACATGAGTCAAAAAAATCTAGAAGTTGTGACTCCAGTATTAGCAATTTGATGCTATTTATTCAGTTTTGTAAATTTATTTGCTTCTGCATATTCCAGCAAGACAATACCATCTCATATATTCAGCTTTGTGCTGCCTCCTGGGATCTAAGCATAGGGTGTAATCTAGAAGAAAGACACTTAAATGGGTATCTGTCTGTTAATATGTTTTCCTTCTTTTATTTTTTAAAATTAAAAAAAAAAGAAAGACACTTACCAGTGATGCAATTTAGAAGAAAGACACTTACCAATGATGTAATCTAGAAGAAAGACACTTATGGTTAAGATTACAACCCATGCTTAGATGCCAGGAGACAGCCCAGACTTCTGAATACCCACTGCTTGTAAACACAGGCATGTTGTGTGAGTCTGCAATCTAAAAAGAGAATTTTTCAATTTCTACAAAACAGGAAACATTCTGACCTAAATGCTGTCTTTCTATAAAATAAAAAAAGTAGTGTGTGATGCTATCCACAAAAAGAGTATCACATTTGACTCTAAAATGCAAATTGGACACTAACTTGTCTCTGATGTTGGGCTGGCTACTTAACATATTTGAATTTTATTTTCCTTCATCTATACCACAGGAATGACCATAATAACTACCTTGGAAAAGTGTTTTAAAGTCAAGTAAGAGATCTAAGAAAAGATTTAAAGTACAATAATTTTAACTTCCCCATGGTTCCAGGGTCAATCATGGTCCAGAAATGCCAAATGGAAAATTGCAGAAACAATTTATAAATTGTATGTCATTTTTAGTAGTGTAAAGAAACCTCACACCATGTCTGTCTGTCTGGCTTGTGAAATGAATTATCCCTTTGTCCAGCATGACCACATGGCCTAAATTACGAGGTCAGTTGTCACGGTATCACACAAAATATTTAAGATCAAGTAAACAATAATGGCTTATAATGGCTTTACAGTACAATATGTATTACAATATATTGCTATTTTTTTTATTACTGTTAATCACTTAAATTATAAATTGAATTTTGTTATAGGTATGTATATAGAGGACAAATGTAGTATATACACATGGTTAGTGATATCCACAGTCTCAGTAACACCTACCCATTGAGGAATGATCCATGGATAAGGAGGACAACTGTGATAAAATATGAAATTGTAAAGATCATGAAACAAATAAAATTTCATGAAATTATTCACTACCTAAACTTCTATTCCTGTTTAATAACATTCTAATGGCATTTTTTACCTCTGCATTCCTTGCTGTGTAGATGATAGAGTTTAACATGGGAGTGACCAGAGTATAAAATATTGTCACTGCTTTATCCATGGGAAAGGTGGCCACTGGTCTCAGATACATGAAAATACATGGTACAAAGAACAAGATGACCACTGAGATGTGGGAGCCACAGGTGGAGAGGGCCTTTTTCCTCCCTGCAGAGCTGTGAGTCTTCAAAGAGCACAGGATGACCACGTAAGATAGCAACAACATGACAAAGGTGATCGTAGCCATTCCCCCACCATTGACAGCAACCAAGAAACCAAGAAGGAAAGTGTCAGTGCAGGCAAGCTGTATCAGGGGGAAGATGTCACACATGAAATGATCTATCCTGTTGGGGCCACAGAATGGGAGCCAGAACGTGACTAGAATCTGTCCAAAGGAGTGGAGAAAGCCCACGGTCCAACACACCCCCACCAGGGTGCAGCGCACAGTGTAGTTCATCCTGGTCACATAGTGCAGAGGTCTACAGATGGCCACATAACGATCATAGGCCATGACCACAAGGAGGACGATCTCCGAACCTCCAAAGAAATGTTCAAGGAAAAGTTGTGTCATGCAGACATTGAATGAGACAGCTTTTGTGTCAGAAAGAAGGTCGGTTAGCATTTTAGGGATTATAGCAGAAGAATAGCACGCATCTATCAGAGATAAGAATGCCAGGAAAAAATACATTGGGGAGTCCAGAGTCCGGCTGCAGATTATAGTAGTGACAATGAGCAGGTTTTCTGTGACAGTGACAATGTAGGTGATAAGTAACACAAAAAATAGAATTTTCTGCATCTTAGAATTCTGTGTCAGCCCCATTAGAATGAATTCAGTCACGTTCATTTTGTTTTCTTCCATTTCAGTGCTAATTCTCAATTCACAGGTAGTTGAGTAACCTACAA
Source organism: Chinchilla lanigera (assembly GCF_000276665.1). Taxonomy (NCBI): domain Eukaryota; kingdom Metazoa; phylum Chordata; class Mammalia; order Rodentia; family Chinchillidae; genus Chinchilla; species Chinchilla lanigera. The sequence goes on along the minus strand of NW_004955511.1, from coordinate 164,989 downwards.
AAATAAAATCCTTCATAGCAAATATGAGGAATGTACTTTGAGTTATCAGGTAAGCCAAAAGAATTTAGTAAAATAAAAAAAATAAAAATAATAAAAAATAATTTAGTAAAATAAGCTACTTTCATTCCCAAAGAGAAGAAACACAGTACATTTTCTATTTTATGGAAGGAGAGTAGATGAACCCTTTGCAGCTATTTCAACTTCTTACAAGGCTGCAGGAAACCCCTTTAGGACACTAGTGACAAGCTTCACTTGTACTCACTGTTGATGTATGAAATCTACTTAGACATTCTTTAATAAGCTGCTAAGAAACTGTACTATAGGAGGGGAGGTAAAGGGGAAGAAGAAAAGGAATCAAGAGGCATTGATCAAACAATTAAAGATAATATTGTGTCTTCATTGTTGTTATTTTGTTATTGAATTTTCCTCTTTAAAATAAAATAGAGGCATTATGTACCTGCACCAACTCCCCGCAAGGAGTGGAAACAATGTGAACTGCAAACATCTGCTAATTTGAAAAACAAAAAAAGAATTTAGTTCAAAGCCTTCTGCTTTGTAAAGCATTCTATAAATATTAATTAAGTGAATACTTAAGTTAGGAGAGTCTTTAGCTTCTCTGCTGTCTTTTCTTTTTCTAGCTAATTCTGAAACAGAGTGTCCGTGACCCATGCCCTGTCCTTTAGAAGTCCCTTATGCCTCACCCTGGGGGCCGTCCCCAAGGTCAGGTTCAACACCCTCCCCTGGCCATGTGCAGTGACAGCGGAATGTAGGGGGAGGGGCTGTCAGGTGCTTATTTGGCTGGCTCTCTCCTACAGTTTGGAGGAAGGCGTGCAGACTTCTGCTCTGTGGGGTGCACCTTTAAAGCTTGCAGGCCTCTCCTGTTCCCACACCCACCCTCTCCCCACGCAGTCTCAGGCCAGGTGGTGGCAGTGCCGCCTGCTGTTGCTGCCCCTGAGGTGCTTATCAGCCCTCATTAGTTTCTTCTAACTCTAACAAGTTTACCTGGCAAGGGACCACAATCCAACTCTAAATTTTCATTTCGTTTCTTTAGTCCTTCTTGGCAAGGCTCCAAGGATGCAGAAAATTTGTATTTTTTCTTGGTAAGCAAATAGAAGTAAATGAGAAAGTGGTTTTCTTTCTCATGTATGTATTTTATTCAGTAGTCATTTACACTTCTTTTGAGGTAGAGCTGGTAAATAAATCTACTACTTATCAGGAAAGACTATACAGTGTAATGATAAAGGTCTTTTCTTTTTTTTTTTCTTGTTACCAGGACCCTGCACTTGCCAAGCAGGCGCTTATGCCTCTGAGCTGTAACCCCAGCTGAAAGTCTTTTCTGAACCCAGGCATGGTGCTGCACGCCTCTAACTTCAGTGATCTCGGAGGCTGAGGCAAGAGTTCAAGCTCAGCCTGGGCAATTTAGGGACTTAGCCAGACCATATCTCAGAAAGGTTATATATAAACGTTACATATATATTGGGTTGGGGACATACCTCAGTGAGAAGGCCCCCAAAGCTGTGAAAATATTTTTGAAAAGTCTCTGTTGTGAAGGACGCAGTATCACAACAAGATGACTGCAAGTGGCGGTCAAAAGACACGGTGAATATTTACATTTAAAAACCATATTGTTATAGCTGACATTTGACCATTAATCTCCTTCCAAATTCTTCTCCAACTTCAGACACACTTACCCCATCATTCTCGCCACTTTCTGAAGTACTTCTGGAAGACTTCTTTCATGAGTATCTCTATAAGATTTAATCAAAGATACAGTGAAATTCCCTGCTTGAGTGCCATCCAGTGGAAAAATGGGCTTATAAAACCATTACACTGTGTCCTCATCCACCTTATTCACTGAGGCTGCCACTGTGAGACTTTCAGCTGTACTCTAAAGTCAAAATGAGGTTTCACAGGAAACAATTTGAGTCAATTCAGTATACGGAGACAACCCCAGCAGTACACCTAGACATTCACGAAAGAAGACCTCCAGAACCGAATTGAAAGTGCCTGGGACAATGGGATGTGTGTGTTCTAAGCTGAGGTGGGGGGTGTACTTTGAGAGGGATTGGTGGCAATGAGTCATTAAATGTGTATGTTTTGTAAATGTAAACATTCACCGTATTTGTAGATCACTTGTAGATCTATGTTCCTTCGGTCAGTGCATGCTCTAGGGCACAGTTTTAGGGTTATGGAACTCTTGGAGTCAACAAAGACTGTGCCTTTCTCCCTCGTGAAGCTATTTCACAAATCTTTTAAGTTGTAGAAAACAGACAATACTGTAAACAATCATCACTTACAGAACTATAAATGTTGCCTGGTGGAAATTCTATTAATTTTCCTGAGCATTGTATATAAAGCATTTGAGTTTATTTGTACATTCATGACACATCCCCAGTTGAACAACATAAATGTGGTCCATTGTGTTCTCCTTTGGACAGGACAGGGTTTTACTCTCCTATCACTCATTAGTGAGCTAAGTAAAATCTTTGTCACGTGTTCATTTTATAGTTGTATCAAACTCGTGACTTTGCTGTATATTTTGAAAATTCTTTTGAATTTTTATGTTAAAATTACTAATAAAAGTTTCAAGAATTATAAAGATACGCATAAACCTATCCATGTGCATTATTTCACCATGAACTGTTCCATTTTACTGTATTTGGGACTTATTTCTATTTGAAATCAAATGGAAACAAAATATGAAATTAAAGAACATTTTTAAGAATTTCCCAACTCTAATCTCACCCAGAGTTAGCTAATGTGAGAATTTTTACCAATCAAAATAAAACCAAGGTCTTGAACAAGTTCTATCAACTTCGCCACAGGGTAGGTGTTTGTGTGTGTGTGTGTGTGTGTGTGTGTGTGTATGCACGTGGGAGTTACTTAAAGGTGCTATACAGATTCAAAGTCTGTTTAATAATTCATACATAAAGTCATTTCCAAATTTTTGTTATTTACTTATACATATACCTGGCACACTACAAAGTAGAGAAATAGGAGTAAAGAATATGGATAAAGCCTACTTTAGGTCCTTTAGGACAGAAGACAATAAGTTTTCAAAAAAGGAACTGTACAGTGTGGCAAATTGTAATGGATGTATGTGACTGAAGAGAGGGATCATTTTGTGTGAGGCTGTCACACAAAAGAGAAGGCATCATTGAGACTACTAATACCAAGAAAGGAACAGGGTAAGAAAAGAGAAGCAAGAAGATACCTGCAGGATGACTTCAGATACAAATGCCAGCAAGGGAGAATCCCCGGAGAGGCAGAGGAGCCAGGATCAGTGACCAAGGGGCTGCAGCTGGGATGGAAAGCCAGGACCACTTGATGCCAGATCTCACAGGGCTTTGTAGACCATCATGAGGGCTGTGACTCTATTCTAAGTGGTAATACCTCAAAGCAGAACAGCATGATCTGACTCAACCATCCATTGGATCATGTGGGCCACTGCACGAAGGACAGGGTTCAGGGGAGCAAAGCAGTCATGGGGACACTACTTAGGGTGTCATTGTGACATCTGAAAGGAAAAGTAGTTTGGACCAGGGTAGTCATGGGGACATAAATGGACTGTGAAGGAAAACCCAGCTAACTTACTTGACATGAATCGTAACCCTTAAGCAAATTCTGGCTCAGTTAGTTGTGGCTTCTACCCGATAAATTGCCTCGATGTATGACAATGCTTTCTTCAAGTGATATGGTCAAAAACTTAGGAGTAATTTTTACTCTTTTCTCTGTTTACACTCCATCTCAAGCAGATTAAAATAACCCCTCAGTCAGCTGCCTACTTTATACCCATCCTGTGTCTGTTAGTGAGTCAGTCTCCCTTTCATTCTCACAGTACCTTCCCTAGCCAGGATCTTGTTTAGAGAAAATATTCAAGAATTCCAGAGATTACCTACATTTTCTCAAATTATTACCTTTGCTACTTATTTCACTGTAAAGCCAAAATTTCAGCCTACTAAGTAACATTGAACAACTTCCTTATCCTGTCTGGTTAGTTCCATCAGTGAAATGAGGCTAGGAATTCTCTGACTCAATGTGGATGTAATTTGTATCAATCTCTTTAGAGAAGTAAGCCATCCTTATGAGCTCTGAAGGAGGATGGCATGAGACCATGAGACCATAACTGTTAAAGTCGCCGTGTTCTTTCTACAAGGCAAAAGTAATGAATTATGTCACAGCATACCACTTTTCTCTATCATGTATCTGCATGGTTTTTAGCCAACCAACATCATTTTCTTTTCGTCTTTACCAAAGTGACTGTAAGCTGTTTAACACACATATACTATACGTACACCACTCATTAGACTTGGTGGTTAATTTTGACATTGGGCACACAGAAAGGCAGTGTTTGTCACCCATTATTTTCACATTCCTAAAATGTATTTAAAGTATAATTTTTTGGCATAAACATATTCACTTACAAGCTTTGTCATTCGCTGACACAGTTCTCTTTAAATACATTGTCTTCTACTTTTCTGCACAACAACGTCTGTTCATTTTACACACAAAAAAATGATCCTTATATGGGGCTGGGGATTTAGCTCAGTGGCAAAGCGCCTGCCTGGCAAGCGCAAAGTCATGAGTTCGGTTCCTGGTACCGTAGGGGGGAAAAAAAAAATGATCCTTATGTGTCCAGTTCTTTCCACCACCCTGTAATACTGCTAGCTTTTTTATGCTGGAGATAAAGAGAATAGAGCATTCTAATTGCCTAGTCTGCAAGCATCCACCCGGGTTCCTTTCCCATCACTTCAAAATGCAAATGACTGGTTCAGATGGGAAAATTCAGGCACCAAGAGGTGAAATCTTGTGCTCTAGGATGTGACATTAGCAAAAAGCAGGCCTGAAAGGCATAATCCAAGTCTACCTGGCCTCGGGTCTTCATCTTGGCTCTGCAGTGCCTCCCACATAATAACTTACCTGAATAGTATTCTCTGTCTTTAATGTTGCCCTGCAACAAAGGCTTTTAAAAGCCTGCCTCTCATCCTAACTTACAGAGGCATAAAAAAAAAAAAAAAATTCAAAAAGCACTTGGGAATTTAAAAGATGTCATCTCAGGATCTTCTGAGAATTTCTCATCTTCTCTCTCAGAAGTACTTAGAATTTTCCATTTATTTATTTATTGCAGAGTTGGTTAATGATGCATTACTGTCCCTGCTCAAGCAGTACTTCTAAGCTGCTCTACATTCACTATTAAATAAAAATACATGTTTATTATGCATTATTGTAAGCTACTTTCATATTCAGTACAAAATAACTGTATGATATAAGTGCATAATTTCAAATTCACAGATAGAAAAGCTATGGCAGAGGATGGTTTATCTCATGAACGCAGGATAATGTAACTAGTAAGTCATAGAACTATAACTCAAAACATCCCCTTTCTGAGACAGGCAGAATGAATATTAAAATGACATTTTCACCAAAGGGAATCTGCAGATTTAATGCAACCCCTGTTTAAAAACCAACAACATTCTTGGATCCAAAGAAAAGTCCTAAACTTTGTATGGAACCGGAAAGAACCAGAAGAGCCAGAGCAATACTAAGCAAAAACAAGAAAAGTGGCAATGCAGCAGAATTCCCATCTTCAAGTTATACTATGAAGCTATAGTAATGAAAGCAGCATGGTACTAGCACAAAAATAGACATGAAGACCAATGAATGGGACAGAAGATGTAAATAAAAACCCATGCAATTTCAGCCATTTGATTTTTAACTTTTTTTTTATTAGTATATGTTTCCAGTTCCTCTGTTCTCCCCCGTCCTTCTTGTAATTCCTCTACCGCCATTTTCATTTTTGTTGGTGTTACTCATCTTAGCTCATGTTATTGCCTCTACTGTGAACATTCATTGCAGTTGTTTGATTTTTGATAAAGAGGACAAAAGCATATGCTGGAGAAAAGATAGCTTCTTCGGAAAATGGTGCTGGGGGAGCTGGTTATTCACATGCACAGGATTTAAAGGAAATCCGTATCCCTCACTCTCTGCCAAAATCAAATCAAAATGGGTCAAAGGCTTAGATATCATCACTTTGAATCAGCTGGAAGATAACGTAGGGGAGACACTGGAAGCCGTAAGCATGGGCAAGAACTTCATAAACAAAGCCTCAAGTGTACAGAAAATACTATATTTTTATCTTTGCTGTTAGTTTTTCTTTTCTCTTTAAAATAAAAAAAGAATTAATGAATGGAATTACATCAAATAGGAGGAAACAATCAACAAAGTGAAGAGATAACCAACAGAACAGAGAAAATGTCAGATAAAACTAAGGTCTTATCTACCTTTTATTGCTACAACAATCTCAAGTAATAAATCACCCCACACTCAGTAATTTAAATTTTTATGCTCCTAGTTGCTGTTGGCTGCAATATGCTTAGGCCAGAGAGAATTCAAAATAAAATGAAGAAAATTCTATTGGAGCTGAAGGGGGAAATCAGTCCTTACTGTTGGGGAAGGCTGCTTTTTGCAATATTCTTGAGTGTAGAAACACGGAAGTCAGAAAATAAACTTGATGAACAGTGTTGTCTAAGAGGGTTTCTGGGCAGAAGTGTATCTCAGCTAACTGCTTCTCGTAGAATTCAGGAAGAAACTAAGTCAGGCTAGCAAAAGAGATGCAAAACAGTACTGCACCAGGACTTGACTTTAAAAATAAAACTGCTGCGTATCTGTAGCCTCTCCAGGTAACTGTGCTACAATGAAGAAACACGTTCTTTCCAGGAGGAATAAACCTTGAAGCACTGTAGGAAAACTACATCCAAAGGCAGAAGGAAAACTGTGACTGCAGAGCACTTTGACATCGCAGAAATATTTAAGGCGGTCTTTCCTAAAGATCTTTTTTTAAATTTTTTTTTAATTTTAAAAATAAAAGGAGGAAAACATTAACAGACAGACAACCATTTACATAAGAGCAAAAGAACAATACAAACAGTACAGAGTTACAAACAAAGTGGTAGGAAATTAACAATGCTTGTTGTATTACATATTGCTATTTTCAAAGGGGTATCTTATGAAAACAAATAGAGACATGCGATATTGATCAATCAAGGACTCATTAACAGTTTCTTTCAGCAAAGAAATAGAAGACAGTAGATCAACTATGTTAACTGTCCTAAAGACCTTTGACAGATGTGAGGGTCTCCTGATTGTTTCAGGCAGGTCTGCCAGAACATCGCTCTGAACAATGAGTCTTCTTCAAATGTTGACTGCTGTACAGGTGATGTTTCACAGTACTGGTGCGGGGTTTTTATGGGGAAAAAAAAAACCTAACTCGATGATATTTGTGGAAATCACTTTTATCTCATCAGATAAACTCCAATAACGTTTGTAGGAAACCCACAAAAAATTTACAGGAATTAGAGCAGTTTAGACCAAAATGAAATGTGAAAAGAACTTTGGACCTCCAAGCATCTATGATAAGAAGCAGCTGGAAGACCACTGACCTACGCAAGCACATGTTGTTATCACTTGTAGGAAATAACGGAAAGCCCAACAGGCTGACTCCAAAGCCTGAGGGAAGGGAAGAGGCAGGGAAACCCACTCGCTGAGCAGTAGTGAAGGAACGAAAAGGCACATCCCTCAAAGGGCTCCAAAATTGCCGTCCAGCCACCGCTGTGTGCATCCTGTTTCTTGCTTCTGAGCCCAAGGATCTCGAGGACTGTGCCATGTCCTCGCAGCGCTGTGCACTGGTGACAAGAATGGAGAGGTAGGTAACGTGTCTCTAGTTCACCCGTCTTCTAACCCAGAGGAGCAGTGCTGAAGAGCTGCAATCACAGCACAGGAACCTCATCCACAGACGGACCTGACTGAGATGAGGAAATCCTAGACCTGGAATCTGAGCCATAAGTGTATGAAACTTGGAAAAGTAGCCTGAGGAGAAGGAACAATGTCAGGGCCTTTTGCTTATGGGAGGGTGAGTTTCCTGCGACCAGAGGGCAAAGTGTGACAGAATGTATTTTCAGAACAGTGTTTGTTGTGTCTGCACAGAAACACTGTCATGTCCTCATCAAGAAGCTGAGTCTGTCCACTTCCATCCACGTCTACATGGAGCGGTTCTCTCACTGTCTTCTTGACTAAGGGGATGTGGCAGAAAGGATTCTGTGTGCCTTCTAAGGGTAGGACTCATGTCAATTCGCTCTCTTGGAATACGTGCTGTTGGAGCCCTGTGTCACCATGAAAAATTTCATCACAGTAACAGTGCATGCGTGGGAGAGGCTATGAAGAAACTACATAGAAATAGGGTCCCCTGTCTATAACTTAAAGGAGCACTGGTTAGCGTAGGGCCAGGGTTCAAGACAGATGGGACATGTCAGTGAAGACACTCTCAGATGACATCAGCCCCAGCCAGTCTCTGACAGGACATCAGTTAGACAGCCCAAGACAGAGTCACCACACAATCTGCTCACAAGCTCTTCACCACAGAAGCCACCTGATGTAATAATAAGGCATTATAGGCAGCTAACTGTGGGGGTGATTTATTACAAAACAGGAGAATCTGAAACGTAAGAGCAATGTACACTGTACTATTGGCACATAAATAAAAAATTCACACAATAGAAAACTAGAACCTAGAATAATTGGCATGTAGATGTTCATATATGAAAATGGCAGTGCAAAAAAGAAAAAGAAAGAAAATGGTAGTGCAAAATAGTGAGGGATTGAGTGGTTGATAAAATAATTGTGCAGGAAAAATGTAGCTATTCCTATATTCAGAAAGCAAAGTGTATTTCTAACTCACACCATATTGGAAAGGTCAAACACTATGTGGACTAAGTAGGTTAATCTGGGAAGCAGAACTTTAAACTTTTAGAGACAGTTACCTTTACATAAAACTCAAGACAGGGAAGAACTTTGAAAAGTAACAGCAGAGCAGTTGCTTTTTCCCTAAATTCAGCCTCTTGTCTGTGTGATATCTGCAGGGTGAACCCTTGATCACACATGGGCTCACACTAGTATCCAGATGCCAGATTCATCACTTCCAATAATATGTTTCTCATTCTCTGGGTTGGGTGTCTTTCCTGTTAAAATATCTAGAATACTTTTCATTTCCTCTTCCAAAGAATAAATGAAATTTCACGGCTGGCATTTATTCGATATGTGCTGAATAACTGGCTGCATCAGTGTTGCTAAGTTTCATAACTAAGTCTATGGTAAGTTCAGAAAAGGGTGAAAAGAGAAATGCTAGGGTTTTTTGTTCAGTTTAGCATATATTATGTTGTGGGTTGACTTTTCAACAAGATGATAGATAATTTCGGAGCTCTTAAAAATGATGCTCACCTCATACTTGTACCACAGTATTTGATCTCTAAATGTAATTGACAGCAATGTACACAGAGAAGATAGCTTTGACTTATTACTTCAGTCAGTGAGATCACACAATTTGCAGAGAACCAGAAAAGTGTAAAATATGTAACATAGAACAATCTGTGCACCCCGGGAGTTTAATTTAGTGTAGGGAGATTTGGTAGCTTCACCATGATACAAGAGACTAAAATATATATTTCAACTATTGGAAAAGGCTAGCTGATCTAGACATACAGAAAGGCATTGGATAATAATATCTCTGTTTAAAAGTTGATTTGAATATATCAAATCAAGCATACACTTACTACATATCAACCCTATGCTTTAACTCTGTCACACCATAAAGTTAACAAACTTTGTTTCTCATGAGGTTATCCTCAGTTAAGAACGTCTGCTACTGGAACTTTAAATCAATTTGACCAAGAAATGTGTTATTTCTGTTGGATTAAGAGTTTTAATGATCTAAATTATTAAATTCAAAGTATCAGTCCTCTAGATGAAAAAGAACAAGTTCTACTGAGCCATATTTTATGAGACAGGAGGTGCCATGACCCACAAGCAAAATAAGTTTCAACATCATCATAAATGGTGATAAGCTGGTAAGGCAATGAATGTTAATTATCTTGCTTCAGTCTTACTACAATGTACATATAGATCAAAACATCTTATTGTACCCTATAAATCATGCAGTTATTATCTATTAGTTAAAAATAAACACAAATTTTTAAAACAGCAAATAACTTCAAATAAAAGTAAAAATTGCCACCCACCAAAGAATCTTAGAATAGAGTGATTATAGCAGGGTATGGTGGTGCATTCCTGTAATCCCAGTACTCAAGTAGCTGAGACAAGAGGATTGCCATGAGTTCAAAGCTCATGTGGGCTACATAGTACATTCAAGACCAGCCTGAACTACATAGTGAGGCCCTGTCTCAAAACAAACTATATATATATATATATATATATATATATATATAGTCATACATATATATGGTATTAAATATGAAATTCTCTTGAACTCTTAAGGGTACCTTACACTCCACTTAGACAAGGATTAGTTTTATAACTGTGTCAGAATAAATAGACTAAACCACCAAAAGAGAATGTGAAATGTAACCACTACATTTTTAGGACCTATTGCTGCAGTAAAAGAATGAATGTCAGGTTCTGTGTGAGCGATTTGGCCCTCTCCCAGCAAAAGTCAATTTTCTACTCCAAAGCTTCCTCATGGCACTTTTCATCTCCGCATTTCTCAGGGTGTATATGAGGGGGTTCAGCATGGGCGTGATGAAAGTTAGAACCACAGTCACGGATTTATCAATGGGAAATGTGGAACTGGGCCTGGCATACAGGAAGATACAAGGGACAAAGAATAAAATGAGCACAGTGATGTGGGAGGCACAGGTGTAGAGGGCTTTGCGCTTCCCTTCCAAACTGTAGCCCTTCAGGGAGTGCAGAATGACTCCGTAGGAAACAAGGAGGATCAAGAAAGTGACAGAGCAAATGGCTCCCCCGTTGGCTATCATGGACAGCCCAAGCAGGTACGTGTTGGTGCAGGCCAGTTTCAGTAAGGGGTACATGTCACACACAAAGTTGTCGATGACATTGGGCCCACAGAAAGGGAGCTGGTCAATAAAGAGAAATTGAACTAATGAATGGAGAAAACCTCCAACCCAGGCCACCAGCAGCATGAGAACACACACCCGCCGACTCATGATGGTCAGATAATGGAGAGGTTTGCAGATGGCCACGTAGCGGTCATAGGCCATCACCACCAGAAGAATGACTTCGGTGCCAGCAAATAAGTGATCGATAAAAACCTGAGTCATACAAGCCCGGAAAGAAATGGTCTTTTTCTCATACAGTAAGTCAATGATCATTTTAGGAGCAATGGTAGTGGAATAGACAGTGTCTATGAATGAGAGATAGGCCAGGAAGAAGTACATGGGGGAGCCCAGGGACTGGCTGGCCATGATTCTCACCATGATGAGCAGGTTGCCCATTATTGTCACAATGTAGATGAGTAAGAAGGTGACAAAAAGAATTTTTTGCCCCTCAGGATTCTGAGTGAGACCCAGGAGGATAAATTCAGTCACATTGTTCCTGTTTTCCCTGGGTTCTTCTGAAGGTGTTGAGCTGGGGTCAGAATCTGAAAACACAAGAGGCCAGTAGTGAATTCAAGGTGATGCCAAGCTTTGGGACAAAAGTACGATGCTGTTCTCAAAGATGTTTTCTCTCCTTGGCCTCACACGGAGGAGCTCACTAGAAAACGAGTGTTTGGGATCTCCTTCTGCTACGGTCCTACTCATTTTCACAAATTTCTTTCTTCAGTTGCAATGATGAGACTTCAGGCTTCTAACCAGCAGACATATGCAAGGGGATTTATCCATGAAAAATGTTAGTCCTACAGACCTGGAGAAGGAGAAGATCATTTTCTCATAAAGATTATAAACATTTTGGGAGCAACAGTGGCAGAACAGACAGTATGTAAAACAGTAAATCAACCCAAAAAAATACACAGGGGAACCCAGGGACTAACAAATATCAAGAATGCTACTTTTTCCAGAACATCTTTCATGAAGACTGCATTTTTGCACTGTATTTCTTTTTGCTGTTGTTCTCCTTTAAAGGCTTTGCCTTTTTGAGATCCACCATGAAAACAATTCATAGGTAATGACTTCACTCATATATTGATGCACAATTGTAAGTGTTACACACATGTATGGTTGTGATCAAAATATAGTGAATGTCTAAGTTTAAAACTGTTATTGCTCTAAGAGACAGTTCATTAATCCCTCTCAGAATAGCTCCCCCCTTCGACACACTTATCCCTTAGTTCTTGACACTTAATGAAGTGAAGCCATTCTGGGGGTGTTTGTGAGTCTAGTTGTGCTATCAAGGCTGCCTCGATGCCCTGAGTCACTTCTAATCCATTTTCCTTTCATATTATTTTGACTTTGAGGAAGATCCAGAAATGGATGATGCCAGCTCTGATGAATAAGAAGAATAAAGATACATCAGGGTGTTTCTATTTGACCGAAATTGCCCTAGATGTTTTATTTAGGATTTCAATGTCACGTGAAAAGATTCACAAGAGAGGACCCCTAGAATTACTGCAGAAAGTGCCAAGAACAATGCAATGTGTTCCAAGTGAATGGAAGGATTCTGAAGAAGTCAGTGACAATGTTCTTGATGTAATAATTTTTATTTTTAAATTAAGTATTGACCATATTTTCTCATCATATCTGTAAAATTATTGGCCAACATTTACACATTTACATGTGTGATACCTTATTATGAGCTTCTAGTAACTAGGACAGACTCACTCATAGTAGTTAGTAGCACATTGTGAGTGATTATTGAATGCTTACTAAACTTTACCTAATTAAGCTGAATTTCAAAGCTCATTAGGGCAACTGAACAATGATAAATAAATTATTCCCAGTCATAAAAGCACAATAAAGGCACATAAACTGAATTGACACTAATTGCAACCCAGGTTTTGAAGGAAAAAAATAAGGTAGCACACCATGATCGTATAGTGGTTAGTACTTTGCCTTGTGAAAGGAAAAAGGTGAGTAAGACAAGGATAGACACAGCACAGACATTTTTTCCACTTTCCAAATGGGTTTAGTACCAACTATCACTAACAGGAATCAACTCAAAATGTCAAAAAATAAAGACATTTAGGTAGAATCATGGTACAATACAAATAATTCTATAGGAACAGTTTGGAAATATTAGTTGATATTTAGACCAGTTATGATGGTATCATGTCCTACCTTTATTACCTTATCAAAAATGTTATGGCCTATTCAGATGTGTTTTCTATATGCCTATTATTGAGCACCTTATTCAAAATGGCACAATAACATTTTTGCTAGTAGATCATTTGTATGTTAATCAGAATGATTTTGCTTAAAGCATCTGTGAACGACATTGCTCATATTATTAGCTCTTGGTTACCAGAGTCCATATTGTACATGAGATATTTATTGTCACCTGAGTCAAAAAAATCATGTGTTGAGCCTTTCAGATGTGATCAAGGGTCAACTTTAAATGTAATGTGTATAATTCATATTTTCAAGATTATTTTAAATATGTTCCATGTCATACATTTCTTGATGATCATTTGTGAAAGTCAAGAGATTATTCTAACTTTTGTACTTCCATTGAAGCAAAGCTACACTCAGGCATTTCATCTGAGGATGTATTATGTGAGATATAAAATACTGGGAAACATTTTCAGTCTATTAGATATGTGAAAATATAACTCTGAGAGGTTGAGCTTTAAGCCAGAAAGTTTTAAAACCTGATAACAGTCTACAGTTACATATGTTTCTGTTTAACTTCTATAGTAAAAGCTGTTTTCTATGGAAATAATACCTTTTTTGAAAGATGAGCAATAAACATAGAAATAAGGCAACGAAAATTTGATGTTTTAACAAAAACTAAATCAGCTCATCAGATTGCTTTAAAACAAGATTAATGTTAAATATAGCACACCTTTTTTGCTAGTCCGTTCCTTCATTGTAAAATAAAACTGTTGCCTGTGAAACCTGCTGGACATGCTAGGGAAGGAACTGCAAAATATGAAGGAACCAGAGATTGTTTGACTTAAAAGTTTGACAGCACCACCTCATCTCTTTGTAACCTCCCCAGAGAACTACACTAAAACACAGAAACACACTGGTCCTGAAGGAAGTCCAGAACATTGTACAAAAAACATGTTTTAAAATGAATGCAGATTGGCTTTCTGAGAATAATACAAAAAAGTAGTTATTGGGGAGGTTCAGCTACTAAACTGATAAACATATCATTGTATATTCATACAAGGGAACATTATTTAGCCTTACCAAGGAGTGAAATTCTGATATATGCTACAACACAGATAAACCTCAGAGATAGCTTAAGTTTTTAAATAAGCCAGATGTAAAGGGACAGATATTTTATGATTTCACTTTTATGTGGTATCTAGAACAGCCATATTCAAGAGAAATAAAGTACAACAAATGTCACCAGGTTCTAGAAAGGGGAAGGAGTGGGAGTTATTATTTAAGGAGTACAGAATACCTGTGTGATCTGATGTCCTGCACACAACTTACCACAATTAAAACACAAAAATAAAACATCTATACAAAATTAGAACATTTTAATATAGTATGTGTAAGGTGACAATATATAAAAATAATGTCTCTAAATTACATAAAACTTGTATTATACTTTATATCATAAAATATTTAAGATAATATTTCTCATGTTATTTTGTTATTTTATACCACATATTTTCTCTCTTTTTTGTATATATTTAAACAACTTTATGGAATTTTTTTTTGTCTTTTTGAGAGAGGGTCTCACTATGCAGTTCAGGCTGGCCTTGAGCTCACTTTGCAGCTCAAGCTGGTCCTGAACTCACAACGATCCTCTTGCCTCAGCCTCATGAGTGCTGGGATTACAGGTATGTGCCACCACGCCCAGTTTAAACAACTTTAATATAAAATTTAGGGAAAATTATCGCCACTACATTGTAATGATTTTTTGCAAAGTAGATAAGATGCATGGGCTATCTTGTGCTTGCTTCTGTCATAAAACTTTCCAGACAAATTATAAATTTGCTTCTTAAGCAAGACACATGACACATTCTAAATAATTCTGACTGGCTCCATTAGAAGTATGAAAACTTGTATTACCTGGGTTTTCTATCTCTTCTTTGGTTCCTTGTTCCAAATCCAAGCACAAGGTATTGTATATCCATCTTCCCTTACAAAACATTTTACAGATTCAATTGGATTTATCCATAGTTGGCTTCAAACAGTTGATATGTGTGCTGTATCATCAAAGTTGAAAGCTATATTGAGAGTATGTATCAAGAATGAAATAAATTTAAAGCTTTGCTGCTGTGTTTGCTGACCAAATTAACTGAACAAATCTATTTGTAGTCTGGTAATCCACCATACTGGATAATTTACAAAATGGACTCTGTTTTGGATATTTCTAAAGGATTTACACTTGTCTTGGTTACTTTTCTCTCATTGCTGGGACAAAATACCTGATGCCCAAAATTAAGGAAGAAAAGGTTTATTTCGCTTACAGTTTGTGGAGGTTTCAGTGCATACTTGGGAGATTACAAGGCAGAGTGGCACACGGCAGAGGGCTACAGCTCATGGCAACAAAACACAGCAAAGCAACAAGCACACACACACAAGTGAGGAAATGGCCAGAAGCACCATCTTTCTCTCCCTTACATATGCAAACTATCCACACCAGGGCGGGTGTAGCTCTCACACCCATAATCAGTCAAACTCCAAAAGCCTGCCCCATGGCCGCATGAGGCTTTGGGGGGACACCAAGACACAAACCATAACAGCACTTCTCCAATAACCTAGTTCATACCTGGAAGAGCAATGACTCTTATTTTACGTCTAGACAGACATATTAATACCCAAAGCGAATTATTCTCTAAAGTAAGAGAAGATATGGCTGGATACTCAACAATAAACACAAAGTGTGTCACGGAGATGTTCAAGTTGTTGTTCCCAAGGCTGTGTGTTCCAAATTAAATTCACTGAGGAATCGTGCCCAAGAGAACACATCCCTTCTATGTGATCTTTCCAATGTGATCATTCCAATGTTTCAGAGGCTTCCCCTGGACAATCACTTTAGACTAATTAAGTGAAAAGAGATCAGCAATCTGGCAAAGGGTAAGTCACTGCTAAAAACAAAAACAAAGGTTACATGAATAAAAATAGCTTCTTTCCAGTTAATCAACATGTGTTTGAAAGTCTGAAATCCAAGAAAACACTTGCATGACAGAGAAGCTTAAGGGTTTTTGTAGAGCAAACATTTCTAAAGAGAACAGCGGGTCATTGCAAATTAACTTAGTAAAAGTTTAATCCAAATAAGGAGCGATAACATCCTAATTTTAAACCCTTTTCAGAAAAAAATGACCTTTATTGAAAAGAAATATAGAAACAAGCAATTAGGACCTAGAATTTTAAAAATATTATTATAAAACAATATACAGAAAAATAATACAAATGAAACCCAGAAATGTTGACCCTCATTATTCAGATGTCTTTTATATAATGATAGAAGCTCTTTAAACCTCTCTCTATATACAGTCTCCAAACACCATATAAATATAAAATATCACATAGAATTAATGCAGATGAAGTATCCAAGGACACTAAGTGCAGAATGCAGGTTATGAGAAAACAGACAATGGCAAAATGTAAATATACTCTGACCTTCAATTCCCCATTTACTAGACTAAGAAAATAAAAAATAACAAAGAGTCGTTACAAGCTAAATGTTTTATAAGATACCCAAATTCTTAACTCTCACTCAAACCATGTAGAACACATGCTTCAGGATTTCAAAATAAAGAGAAGGCAAAAATTTGTGTAACTCTATGCAAAGCTATGGTTAAAAGAGAAACTATTACAATTAAATTCATGACTCCCTCCAACAGAATTTAAAATCCAAGACTATATCAAAAAATCATGAATTGATTTTCCAAAGAAACTGTTTGTTTATCATTGATATTAACCTGTGTGGACTTATTAAGACAGTGCCATGCTGATAATATGAAGAAACTGGGTATCAGTCACCTAAGGAATATACCTATAAAGGGAGCTCAGTGATCCTGATACAACGGCATCAATCACCATAAGATGTCATATAAAATAAATAATGACTATCCTATCCATTGTTCAAGTCACAAAAACTCCAAGCATGGCTCTTGTAGAACTTTGTTGTCACCCTTAGTTCTGATTGTTCTCTGAAGCATTTGCAATCAGATTCATGGAAGAATTGTTAACAAGTACTACAGACAAGTGGTTCTTTCTTTTACTATCTTTGGTAAAAACTGGTATAACAAGAAAATTTTTCCTTGGTTCAGAACTGTTTTATAAACCGAATTTGTTTTGTTCTGGTTTATTTGGTCTTATATTTTCCTTTTAAGACTTTGTAACAGCCATCTCTTGAAATTCTGCAATGTACAACTCCTAAAAAGAGATACGACGCAATGTTTTGAGAAGTTGACTATCACCTGCGAAATACATAAGATTAAACTCGATGAGTTTGAGGAAAACAGCCTCACAGCTTCTCCTTCTAAATATCTTTGGTGCTCAAATGTGGCTAAAAGTGTTATGACACTGAGTCTACTATCAATCACTTCCCCTCCAGTGTGGGACCAGTTAATTCCAACAAACAGAATTGCGGCAAGAAGATACAAATGAAAATGTACCTAAAGAATGATTGACCAGTGAGGCCTTTTGAAAGAGTCTCAGAAAGACAAGAGGAAATATAAGAAATGCATGACAGCTGTCAAAATCAAATGGAAGAACTTCGGTCAGCCTAAAAGTTAAAAACCAAGAACTTTTGACCAAAGGGATCTTACACATGAAAGCCTGAATGCAACTGTACCAAAGGACTCTGCAAAAATCATAAATTTGTCCTGAGTCAACTTGACTCTGATTTACCAGACCTGCCATTGAAGTTAAAAATCTTGAAATGTTCACACTGAGAACAATTATATGGACACAGCATGATACAAAGCCCGGCATACAAAGGTAGTCTAGGAAATAATAACCAAGTGGATTGTTGGCTATACAATGAGTATTGTTCTCTACTATTCTTTAGTGACACAACTGACGGCAGTAGAAATAAATGTTGAGCTGGAACAACACTCACTGCTCATAGCCAAAAATAGATGATTGCTCTGTGGACTCGGACTTATACTTACCTTCTTTGGATGGTGTTAAATACCGTGCCATGTCTTCCACCTGGTATGAAAACCAATGAATACAACTAAGCCTCCACTAGGGTATGCTATGTTTGATGGCCTAGAGTGGCTTGGTACCACACAGATGAAATTAAGAGAGGTGGAAGTTTCTCTCTTTGTCAAAAGAAATGATAGCAGTTACATCTCTCTACCCTGTGCCAATATGAGATGGAGCCCCACAAGTCAAAGAAACTTTGCTGGCTTACTGCAGGGCACCATCTACCTGGAGTGGCAGTGCTGATCAGCATGTGAAGGGTTGGTCATGAGTAGGCAGCATTAGTGGATGACCACACTTCAATCAGACTATCTCATGCACTTGGGGAGACCTCACATTGCTAATTTTAAGATATCTTTCTTTTTCATTTTCACTAGCTGTAATTCTGCCTTCAAGGTCTGAAATCCTATCCTCCCCTCTTGTTCAACCTGTTGCATATACTTTCAGTGGGGGTTTTAATCTCTTGGATTTCTGTTTGGATCTGTTTTGTGGATTCCATTTCTTTTCTATGCTGGGCAATATTTGTTTCCATCATGTTTCTAGGCTCATTTACTCTTTAATCTGTGTCTTCTCTAATATCTTTGATTTTAAGCATCATTTCTGTACCTGAGAGATTATTTGTTCCATAGCCTTTTCCACTTATTTTTTCACTTTTGCTGCTACCATTTGAGAAAGTTCCAGTGTCTGATTTCCAATTTCATCTCTCTCCTTGAATTCTGGGTTTGTGCTGGGTGGGCTTGGGGCCTGGGGCTGCATTTTTGCTTCTGTGTTTTGTCCTTTTGTATTTTTTCTGTTATGTTTTGTTTGCTATGTTGATTCTTGCCAGTTGACTGCAGACCTCACACTGAAGCAGAAATCCTGACCTAACTGCAGCCATTTTGTTCAGTAAAGCTGCAGTCCTTCCGTTCTCTGCCACTGAACTCAGCTACGTTATGTGATTTGTCATCAAATTAAAATTTCTGTGAATGTGCTGAAAACAACTTTGTTACATACAACTACGCTCATTGCACAGGATACACATCGCACCGTGGCTTTCAGCTAGAAGCTTAGCTCATGCTTGTAACTTCTGTTGCCAACTTATACAAATACAAACTTTCAGCAAACCTCACCTCAAACTTTGGAGGTTACTCCTGTGAGGTGTGCTAGCATCAGTAAAATTTCCTTTCTTCTCCTGAGCTCATGGCTATTGTTGATTCAGTTTTTCCCACAACAACATAATGAGTCACATATATCCTATTTTTTCTACAACTCCTACTTATTGGGATCTGATAGGTGCTGTACATAAGGTAACCCAAGCTACTTGGTGGTTTTACCCACTTGCTATCCTTTCTCCCCAACAGGTCAAGGGTTTTGCTACACAAACTGCTGCCACCCTAAATTACATACAAAGACATGACCTTGCTTAATGAAGTAATTACTCAAGTGTAAAGTGTAAGACTGTAAAAATGATGATCACACATGCATATATATTTTTCTGGTCATTCTCATATACCGTCTTTAGCCCTTTATAAGTTGTAAAATCATTGCAGCTATAGATAAATCTAGTGTTGATCTGGTTCTCACTTGCTTATAATCCCACCACCTAAAAAAATATTTAGTCTGCTTGTTGTGCTGGCAGGACTTGTCACAATCTTCTGTTCTTTATATCATTGTGGGATTATGTTGACAGGCTCCAACCAAAGGCCATCAGAGAAAATAGTCTTGATAACATTGTAAGGGTGCCTAGGCAATGTAGAATGGAGTGTATATACCCTAAAAAAATACAGACATTTAGGATCATATCCCTGAGAAAACCCTTTTCTAGTCCCAAGACTCTTGCCAGATCAAGAGTGATTTCTGAAAAGAGTAGGTCCAGAATGTCAACAGAAGTATTATCTGAAAAATACTAGACCCTGGGAAAACTAGTACTATTCCTAGGAGCTGTCTTCCTGCCCAAATACTAAATCAGCCTCTTCTTGGAATGTTGGTAACACAATGGAACAAAGCGAATGTCATCGCTGTGATGAATCTATAAAGCCCTGCTCTGCAGTAACCTGGGTGAAGCTGTTGACTGATTTGTGTGTCTCACAGATTTTGGGCTGCTTACACTGTTGAGCTGTATGACTCTCCTGTGAGTTTTTGCTAGGTGGTGCTGTTGCAGTAGTACACGCTTACTTTGAGATTTGGTCAGGAGGAGTTGCTGGTGTCCTGTGGGATTTGGGCAGGTGCAACAATACTCTTCTCCTAGAATCTGGCCAGCAAAGGAGATTAACTTGTACCCCCCATTGTGGGATTTTGGCCAGGTGGAGCACTTGACAGTATCCCCTTTCTGTGGGATTTTGTAAGGAGGTGGTTTGGGATCCATATTCTCCTCCTATAGCCACACCCCACTTATTAGATCTAGTTAGTCCTAATACACCTTATCTTTTATAAATTCTGTCTCTGGGCATCTTCTTTGGTCTCTCAGAAGCCCATTGACCTTCCCAGCATTCTTGGGCTCTGCATAACACAGAGAGATACCACCCAGCCATAGAAGTTAAGGAAACTTTGTCATTTACATTAATACTGAGGAGTCATCAGGAAAGTGTTGAATGAAACAGGTCAGGAATAGATAGACAAATACTGCATTTCTCACATGTGAATTATAAAACGTTGAACTCAAAAGTAGACAGTAGAATACTGGTATCCAGGAATCAGGTAACCAGTGGGACTGTGGGGAAAAATTAAAAGAATATAAAATTTCAGATAGGAAGAATAAGATCGAGGCTTCTAGTGTACATCATAGTGGCTATAGTTAATGACAATGTAAAATTTTGTTGAAAACAATATTTTTAAAATGGTTGAGTGCAGGGGCTGGGGATTTAGCTCAGCGGCAAAGTGCTTGCCTGGCAAGTTCAAGGTCGTGAGTTCAGTTCCCGGTACCAGAGAAAAACCAAAAAAACCAAAACAAAAAAAAAAAAAAAAAAATGGTTGAGTGCAGATTATTAGTATGCTCATTACAAAAGAAGAAGTTATTTGGGTAATAAATATGTTGTTCAGCTCAACTTAGCCAATCAAATATATATATGATATTATATATAATGTATATCAAATCATAAATGTTCTTACTCATCAAATACAGCAAGATAGTGTAAAAAAAAGCCACAAGTAGAGAAGGGCTTGTGACATATAAACAATAACTAAGAGACATTGTAACACAGCAGTGTGAGGAAGAGAAGGAGAGATGTGGGTGCCCAGAAATCGAAAAGGAACTGAAGTGACAACTGAAGGCCACAGGAAGCTTGAAGAGAGATACTTCAGTGAAGGAGGAGGTGGCAGGAGGTGCTTTCTCCCTGAGCCCAGACTTGCCACATAGGAGGGGTGACTCAAACCTGCAGACACTCGGTGACTACTGGCCACCCCAGAGACCTCCACAGAGAAAGGCACCAATGGAATGGAACCCCAGAGATCTCCACGCAGAAAGGCTGCAGACTGCAGTGGCTGGTGAGTTATTCAGGTTCAGATGCCCCCGAAGATTAAATGGTTGGCCAGGAACCATCTTGGAGAGGGGCCGATTGAGCTCAGAACTCTGAACAGCTGTGGGCCAGTTCCACCCAATGACTCTCTGCATCAGGGTGAAGAAGCTGAATTCAAATAAGCAGGAGGTCAGGAACCCAAGTTAAAGCCAGCAGGAGGTACACGGAGTGTTACAGGCTGATCAAATGGGGTTTCAGTCTCACAACCAGAAACCAACCTGAGCTTCAGTGAAACTGGAGGTGCAGGTTTGCTGGGATTATCCACTACCCTGCCTTAAAGCTACGTATGGTTTTCTGGGCTTCATCATTATAGATCTGGACTCTGTCCGCCCACACTCTTTACCAGTGACAGCAGAGGCACACCATGAAATGTGTATTTCTTCTTCTTTTTTTCTTTATTTTCTTGTCTTTGTATTGTTGTTCTTGATTGTTTGTTTTTATTTTTAATATGATGGTGAACAGGGTTTCTAGTTTTCTGTTGTTGTCATTCTGTTCTGTTCTTGTCTGTATTTCTTTCTTGTCTCCTTCCCTCCTCTCTTATTCACCAGTTTTGCAAAGTTTGAGTAATCTTCCATTGTTCTTCAGCCTTGTTTCTAATCTCTTCCTCTTCTTCAGTTTCCCTAGTGCCCCTACAAACCCCTTTTAAATTTTTTCTCCTAGGGGTAAAATCACTCTATTGAGGGCTTATTTACTTTATATGATTTTCTGGTTCCCTTTAGATTTTGCTACATAACCATAAATCTAGTTCATATGTTTAAAGGTGGCAAATTAATAATTACCACAATTTGTCATTTTCTAGGCTGTATTTGATACTATTGATTTTGCTGCTTGTACTACGTTAGCCAAGGTGATATAATTGTTCTAATCAGTTGTTCTTCCTTTTATGCCAAGACTGAAATTGCCTAAGGATCACTAACAATACTATAGGCCAATGCCAAAGCACTTTGGGTTGGGCCAAGTAGGCAGCAACTTCTCATCCCAAATAAAAAGAGAGAGGATCTTGAAAAACCCTAAAGTCAGCTACACCTTGAAGGTATCTCTGATAACTTACTTTGAAAGTCTTCAAATTCTAGCAATAAAGCTACACAACATAAGCAATTTATAAGCATCAACACAGGAATAAAACTAAATGAGGAAACAAATGAGAAGACACCTAAATAAGATGAAACCTCAGATTTCCAGCTCACAAAGGAAAATTCAGGGGGCAAGGAGGTGGAGCAATTCAAAAGCCACTCACCTGGACACTCTGAATTTCATACAGTGAAAGTGACAGAGCAGATGAACAAAGATCTAGACAACATCAAATCAGAAACAATTTCTCAGATATCTACAGAGATGATGAGCATAATGACAGACGGGCTTAGTGACCATAGGGAAGATACAGAAAAAAACAAAAATAGAAGAGCTTAGGAAAATGATGAAAATCATGAATGCACAACATAAGAAAGAAAGAATCCATGAAATAGATTCAAACAAGTATTCAGGAGAGCAAAACCCCCATTGAAAGTATATGTAATTGATTGAACCAAGATGAGAAAAGAATATCAGATCTAGAAGATAGGACTTCAGTTAGTGATCATGAAAAGAAAGATTTCTTAAAAATAGCAAGGGATCTAGAAAAATGAATCCAGGAGGCTCTAGATGCAAGTAGGAATGAAAAAGGGTAAAATCACAACAGGTCCTACTGAAATAAAGGAGAGCATGAATACCTACTTTGAGAATCTGTATTCCAGTAAGACAGAAAACAGAAGAAATGGACAGATTTTTAGATACATATGAGCAAGTAAAGCTGATGAAGAAGACATAAAAATTCTAAATAAACCAATATCAGTCAATGAACTCGAAGATGTAAATAACCTACCAACAAAGAAAAACCCAGGCCCTGAGAGAGTCACTGCTGAATTTTATAAGAAATATTGAGATCACCTTATGCCACTACTACTCAAATTATTTAATGAAATTGAAAGGGAAGTCATTCTCCCAGATTCATCCCAGAAGTAAGCATTATCCTGACACCAAAACCAGAGAACAATACAACCAAAGAGAGAACTGCATACCAACCTCCCTAAGGAACATAGACACAAAAATTCTCAGTAAGATAGTGGCAAACAGAATGCTGCAAATCATCAAGAAGGTTATATATGTTTACCAAGTAGAATTAATCTTGGGGATGCAGAGATGTACAGGAAAATATTATAGGGTGAAAAGCATTGACTATATTGACTGAGATGGTTCCACTACAGTAGGTATTTGGCAAAATCCACCATGACTCCAACTTGGCTTCTTATCATTTTCTGAAACAAAGCATCTAACTGTAACAAAGAACTTCAATTTGGTTTGCTCATCAACTGAATCCCATTTTTAAAGAAAATTGTTGACCGATGGTCTCTTTAGATAAACACAGTGTCATCTTCTATCCAACAACCCTAAACTGAAAGTACATAGATTTTGACCTAAGGAATAGAGGTAATTTAAAGCAAAGTTCATAAACCAGCTAATAAAACTGTTATACTGATAAAATAATGAACATCACAACTTCTAAATTCCTCTTTCAGTCCCAGAAGTTATCTGAGCATTAGATATATTCCTTTCTCACAAATAGGGGTCATAGAAAGTTTCCAAAAGGAGCTTGACTTTTCTTATTTAAAAAGAATATGACCACTATTTTAAAGTCTTAGTTTAATCTAAACTCAGAAAAAGGAAGTTAGAAGATACACTGAGCATAGTTTTATTATTTTCTTTATTGGTAAGAGAACAGAAACCGGTGCTTTTGTCAATCTTCCACAAACTCTATTACAGTTCTTATAACATAAAGGATAATGTATTCTCCTTCTTCAGTGGCTTTGTATAAGTAAAGAAATGCATCCCTAAATAATCTGGTCAGGTGACAGTGTCATTCTTAGGATTTATTGCATATGTCTTACACTAGAATTAGTAACAGGTCAGCATGAAGATATTCACTCCACAGTTAACGTCTGACACCAGAGTTTTGCCATAGAATTTTTCATCTCTGAATTCCTCAGAGTATATATTAAAGGGTTCAACATAGGAGGAACCACCGTGTAAAAAATGGTTATGAACTTGTCAAAGGGAAAGTTGGAGACAGGTCTGACATACATGAAAATACAGGGAACAAAAAATAGAACAACCACAGTGATGTGGGAGCTGCAGGTAGAAAGGGCTTTTCTCCTCCCTTCCTGACTGTGAGTTTTAAGAGAGTTTAGGATGAAGCCATAGGAGATGACCAGCAGGATAAAGACCACCAGGCAGATGGCGCCACCATTGGCGACCACAGTGAGGCCTGTAAAGTAAGTGTCAGTGCACGCAAGCTCCAACAATGGGTACATGTCACAGATGAAATGATCGATGACATTGGGGCCACAGAATGGGAGATGAGACACAAATACAAGTTGAACCACAGAGTGCCCAAAACCCCCAGCCCAGGCCAGCACCAAAAGGATGTTGCAAACCCACCGATTCATGATATTCAAATAGTGCAGAGGCTTGCAGATGGCCACATAGCGGTCAAGGGCCATCACCACCAGAAGGAAGACCTCAGCACCACCAAACAGGTGCTCTATGAAGAGCTGGCCCATGCAGGCTGGGAAGGAGATGGTCCTTCTATCACTGAGCAGGTCTATAAGCAGCTTGGGTGTAATGGCAGTGGAATAAAGAGCATCCATGAGTGACAGATAGGCCAGGAAGAAGTACATTGGGGAGCCGAGGGAGGGGCTGGCAAGGACAGTGACCATGATGAGCAGGTTTCCAACCATTGTCACAGTGTAGATGAGTAAAAACATGATAAATAATTCCATTTGTCCATTGGGATCCTGAGTGAGGCCCAGGAGGACAAATTCGGTGACATTGTTACCATGTGCCATTCAGTCTTCCGGTAGGCTTGTTTCAGAGATGTGGGCTCAGGAGAACAGGACCTGCCAGGACAATGTGAATAGAGCCATGATTCCATTCTATCGAGGTGCACACCTTCATCACTATGTGTTCTGCAGTAGTGACTACACAGCAAACAGTTAATAGCTTTCGAATTCCTGTTTCAACAAGCCCAATAAATCTTTATTTGATGATTCTATTTCTCCTCTGATGATTTTTAGGGAGGAGACCCACCCACTGTTATTAGTTCTATCTCTGTCATAGATGACAGTCTATACAGTAGAGTAGTAAACACCCAGGCCTATTTAATAAATGTTTCTTTTAAATATGTCTAGATTTAGAATTCAGCAATGATGAACAGGGAAAACATTCCTGATGCCAAGAAGTATTCTCTTTAGTGGTGACAATAAATTTTAAATGATGAGCTAACATAGATTCAGTCATTTTAGTTTATATTTGTGTGGAATGACTTTATCATATCATCTGTACTACACTAAAGATAACTCTTGTTTTGAACCCTCCCACACATTAGATGACTGATCTTTCATACATCAAAGAATGTTGCATGTTTTTTTCAAAATCTCGATAAATCTCAAGGTCATAGATTTTGAGATGTATCAAATAACTGCAAAATTTTTCAGCACATCAATACCTCTAGCAACTACTTATCTATATATGGCTTTTCGCTTTTGAGACTTATAATCTTGTCTATTTTATTTTTTCCAATACCAAGTTCCTAGCAAATGTATGCTTTCTATCTTGATTTACAGCAATTATTTTTAAATGAACTGAATTAATTCATGACTAGAAAGAACCAGTGTATTAACACTGGCACTGTGTTAGATTTTCAGGACACTTAGAGTAATCCAGATACTAAGAAGCAATAAAAATAGAAAATGGAACAAGAAGTGGAGAATGCTGTGTCATGGTGTTTTATATAAGACTCCCTATGTACTGAGAATCCTTAAAAATAGAATTTCAGTGTGCAGATTCTAAAACACAATCTACTCAAGGGAAAAGTCTACCTGTACTGAGCAAAAAGGCATGGATTTGAGTGACTTTCTAAACATAATTACAAATATTTCTCAGCACATTAAAGTAAAAGAATTGAATGAGATGAGGTCAGAATCTTTTCTACCCCAACTAATCACATCATTGTCAGTCCAGACCTCTGTTTCTTACTCTGTACAAGTTTTACATTTTCCATATTTTATCAGAAGATAGCAATTTGCAAGGTTATTATTGTTACTCCAATAATGCCAGCCTGTAGCAAATGAGATATGACAGTGGCCAAAGAATGACTAATTTTCCATTCAGTGTCTGCCTGAGCAGGACCCAAGTCATCCTTGGAGAGTATAGCAGAGTCCTGAGCACTGTACAGCTGGGCTTTGATGCTTGTGTTGCAATCCCAGGTTAGTTCCTTACCATGTAAGCGACACTGGACAACTTAAATGTCCCTGTACCCTCATTTCATCGTGTGAACATGGGGATACCTGCAGCATCTATCTCGTAATGTTATTTTTATTACACATCTAGAGCACTGTAGGGCATCTGATAAATTCTAAAAATGTATTTATTATTTTTTTATTTTAAAGAGAGTAGTATATAAGAAACAAACAAACAATAAAATAGAACAGTAGCAGCATACCAGTATCACGAACATAAACAAATCAAAGCAGAACATTCAAAGTGATACAGGGTCTCAAGACAAATTAATACAAATCAACAGTGGTTGTTAAATTGCATATCACAATCCTCAATTACATTGTAATAGTGTTTTTTAGTGTTTCACTATAAGCATTAATCTCTGAGAATTTAATCAGAATTATAGACATAGTCCAGAATATAAAGACTAGTATACTTATAACTATGAATCCCTTTTTTGAGTATAGATTAAAATTGCATGTCTTAGAAATTTCCTATTTTGTTATATATAAGTACTACCACTATTTACCAGTGACGTATTGTGACTAGAAGCAAGAGAATTTTATGCACATGGAACTGGTAGTGGAGGACATGCAGGAAGAGTCTGAGCTGTCTTTGGAAACCAGCTGTAAGGAATCTTCCACACATGTCACTCCCAGAACTTCTCCCCTCTGACTCAAATGTGCTACTGTGTAAGCTATGGACCAAAAAACCTTGGCTGTTGAAGAGGAAAGATGGTATGACCAATGTTCTGATTTTCAAAATTTACTTTTTTTTGTTTAGAATAACACAATTTTTAATGCACAAAACACTAAAAAGAGATTTCACGAAAGAAGTTATATATATGGTGAATAAGAACATTAAAAGCGTGCTCCACATTATCAGACCTCAGGAAAATGCAACCTAACACTATAGTTAGATTTTATTCAAAATTTACTTTCTGAGCTACTTACCCTCTTTAATTATCAGTGTAAATTTCAACAGAACATGTCTATTAGCCAGTTTTATTATCTACATGTTAAAAATAAGGTATGAAAAGCATGCACTTGGTCTATAGTGCACATCATCAACAAAACCGAAAGATACTGTGTGAATCATCTCTCAAATTGAACTTTTAAATTTTTTATAGAAAAAAATTATCATAGGTTCTTAAGACATAGGTTTTTTTGGTCAAAACATAATATCATAGCAGCAAGAATGCTCCACATGGTACCTTACAGTAACAGAATTATTAATCTCTGAATGACAGTGGGTGAGTTACTTCCTTGGGCATGGATGTCTCTTTGTATAAGTACTGATGTATTTACTGGGATCATTTTAAGATTCACCCATTGAAAACATACATTACCATCCAGAGCATAATAGATATTTATTCCACTATTTTCTAGCATACTTCATCTGATATGTAATTTTATGTTTTCTAATTCAAATATATACCTAAAAGAAACTGTACTCCTTTGTTATCATATTATGCAGCATACAATATTCTATAAACTTAGGTAAATCAATAGTTTATTTGCTGTACGTGCAATATGTATTGTTTGTCTTTTGAAGAAATGCAGATAAATACCTATGAAATGTAATACTAAAACAAAATATAACTTGCACACTCTAACTAATATCTGCATTTTGCTGGCCTTATTAGTCCAGTTCAGATACCTACCATGAGAATATAAGACATTGCTGCATTTCAGTATGACACAGGAATTTCCAGCTAGCATCCACTGTCAGCTTTTTTATGAGCTCACATTTGGGTCTTGTCCTGAGTTTGGAAAATCAAGGCTTCTTTCACTGAGGGTAATTGTAGATGTCTCCTGTAGCTCCATGTGATCATAAACATGAAAATGTGAGGCTGACCAGTGCATCTAGAAATAGTTCCACGTGGTTACACTTTCCATACACCAAAATAGTATTCACATTACTTTCATCTCTCACATAAATCTTAAGTTCTATAAAGCAGATGCCTAAGATATAAAAACATTTAAAGAACAACACTTACCATATAAAAGTAGTGGAATATTCTCACCTGCTGGAAGAATTTCTTCATGTAAAAACAAATATTCTAAGCTTACATGACTATGTAAATTTCATCTCACCAGTAGTAATTAGCCTGGCCAAGTCTATTATTTGGTAGAATAAATAAAACTTTTGACAGTACTAAAATTAGTTTTACAGAATTTTCTCAGATATGATGAAGAAATAAAAAACCTTTATTAGGAGATTTATGATATTGTGCATTTGTCTACCTACAAAATTTTGTACCTAACAAACCAAAGACTGGCTTACAACTTCATGACCTGTACAGACACATAAGCACATTTAAATATAACTTCAATATTTATAGTATGAAGGTTGTTTAAAATTTTTACCTGCTGAGAAACATCTTTATAGGAAAAGGAAGCTGCTATTTGTGTTCAGTTATGTAAAAACAAATTGACCTAATTAATGGAAATTCCCACGACTAAATGCATTATCTGATGGTCACATAAAGAAAAAATATTCACAACACAGAAGTTTTCCATGTGATTTTCTTCTCCTTTCAATAACTTATTGTAAAAATAACCAAAAAGTCCTTTGCTTTCAGGGATTTCAGTGACATTCATGTACCTGATTGACAAGCTCTGTACCTAAAAAAAAAAAGTTTGCGATTCAATTTTTGAAACAGTCACAGTGGAAGTTTTCTCACAAGTAGAAACAGAACTCTTCAGTCCTTTAGTCATTTGAGTGGCATTTTCCTAAGGCCCATCTTCTTCCAAATTAAAAACTTGTCCCTACAATTCCCAAATTCATCCTAAGAAGCTCAACTATTCCACAAACTTCTAAAAGCAATGATGATATCAGGACAAAGCAGGGCACCTCTAGTTCCTGATATTAACTGAATACATGCTCCAGCTGGGGCTGAATTTGAGTTTTTGGAAACCTCCTGGGTCATTCTAACAGGAGAATAATTCTTGCATTTATGCATGCAAATACAGTCTATGACATTTCTCTATCATGACTATCTTTAATAGATCCATTTGTTAGACTATTTGGAAAAGATTCAAGTGCAGTAATCTCCCCTGAATGGGTTTCTTCCCATGACAATCCCTAGAGGATAAACATCTGAGTTTTGCCAGGAAAGACTAGCTCACTGCCAAGTGATATGGAAACCTCTCATGTGAAAATATTCCAAAATGTAAAGTTAATAAACAATTGGTTAAAATATTTAGTCACAGAAAAGAATATGCAAACCAGCATGAAACAGCCACAAATTGCACACCAAGTCAGCCCAGCCTAGGTGTCCTTACTCAGAAACCCTGCAAATGCAATGAAACCCTGAATTTGGGTCTCTTCCTTCACAAATGCACAATAATTCTAAAAGTCATGAATAAAAATCTAAACACCAAGTGATATACCCAACTGAGAGGAGCATTCTGTAGTTGCTTCACTCTGAGGGAAAACAGATTAAATTAGAGGTCTACAAAGAGGAGTGACCTTTGTAAACAGGCTTTCTCGTGAGAGAACAAAGGGGGTTACTCTTGATGTAGGAGTAGTAAAATTCCAATAATATCCAAAGGAACTCAAACCTAGCTTGACTCACCTAAATTTCATTGAACTAAAGTTAATTGTTTATTTTACTTCTCCAGCAAATCCATGCTTATCACAGCACAATTCCCAATAGCTAAGCTATGGGAACAGCCTAGTCTGCTGTTGCCACAGCTAATCAGATTGGATAAATAAATGAGTAGATGTACAATGGAATATTCTTCAGTCACAGAAATGAATAAAATTACTTCACCTGAAGGAAAATAGACCAAACTGGAAATCTTGTTGAGTGAAATAAGACAGATGCAAAACTGAAATATTTTCTCTAATATGAGAAACCTAGAGAAATAAATTGCAGATATTGTTCAAAAGAAACATGACATAAAAGTAGGGAGGAAGACTGCACAGTGCAGCTAGAGGAGCTGTGTTGCCAACCTGGCCAGCAGGAAGGCAGTGAAGGCAACTTTGCTCCTTCCTGGGAG
Organism: Chinchilla lanigera; assembly: GCF_000276665.1. Lineage (NCBI taxonomy): Eukaryota > Metazoa > Chordata > Mammalia > Rodentia > Chinchillidae > Chinchilla > Chinchilla lanigera. The sequence goes on along the minus strand of NW_004955511.1, from coordinate 134,095 downwards.
ACTGAGATCTGACCTGGACCAGAAGGGTGAGGAATATACTTGAAAAGAATCAAGACCTGGGATCTCATATTACTGAAAATGTTTTGCACCTCAGAAGAAACCACCAACCGAGTAAAAAGAAAACCCATGAACTGGGAAAAATTCTAGCCAACTGTCCCTCAAGCAAAGGACTCCTATCTAGAACATATAAAGAATTTTTAAAAATCAAGCCCCCAAAATTCAAAGACCCAATCCAAAAATGGGCATCTGAGATGAATGCACACTTCTCACATGAAGAAATACAAATGACAAATAAATACATGAAAAAATGTTCAACGTCATTAGTCATGTGAGAAATGCAAATTAAGACAACACTGAGATTCCATGTTGTCCCAGAAAGAATGGCTATCATGAAGAAATTAACCAATAACAAATGCTGGAGGGGTTGTGTGGAAAAAGGAACACTTCTCCATTATTGTTGGGAGTGTAGACTGGTGCAACCACTGCAGCAATCAGTGTGGAGATTCCTCTAGAAAACTAGGATTAGAGGTCCCATTCAACCCAGCTATTCCTCTTCTGGGTATTTTTCCAGAAGAAAGGAAAACATCATACCACAGTGATATATGTGCACCCATATTTATAGCAGCATAATTTGTAATAGCTAAATCTTGGAAACCAGCAAAATGCTCAACAGAGGAATAGATAAAAAAGATGTGGTATTTTATACAATGGAGTATTACTGAGCTATGAAGAATGATAAATGAGGCTTTTATAGGTAAATGGATGCAACTAGAGACCACACTCATAAGTGAAATAAATCAGACCCACATGTGTAAACAAAGCATTGTCAGATACTGAAACAGTGTATAAAATCTGAAAGGTACAATAAATACTGTGAAAGGGACAGAAACTGCTCAAAAGGAAAGAATAACTGGGATGAAGGAAAGGAGAAAAGAAAGAAAAGAGAGAAAAAATAATGTATACACGCAAGAGAGCTAAGATAATTGTACAACTAACTTCTACTGGTTTATTGAAAGGAGCAGTTAATGCTTAATTTTTTGACCAATTTGCATGCCTGTTTCTGGTAAACTAAGTAACTACTTTGAAGATAACAATACGCCATATAACAACCATTACTGATTTCCTATCATCTTATTTTGAAATGCTGTGTCATTTTTAATGTTTTTTTTTTACTTCTTATTCTCCTTAAAAGAAAAAAATAATAACATCAAAAAGAAACCCTCCTCAAAAAAGAAAACATAACAGAAATACTTAGGAATTAATCTGACAAAGAAAGTAAAAGATGTCTATATTGAAAAAGGAGATTAAAAAGGGTATCAGAAAGTGGTAGGAACCAACATAATAAAAATGGTCATACTCCCAAAATTGTTGTAAAGATTTAATGCAATTCCAATCAAAATCTCATTAGTAAACCTCACAGAACTAGAGAGAACACTCCTGTGATTCGTTTGGAACCAGAAGAGACCTAGAATAGCAAAGGTAATTCTGTGAAACAAAGGCATGGCAGGGAACACTGCAATCTCTGACTTGAAGTTATACTACAGAGGTACTGTGCTGGAAACAGCACCGTGGTACTTAAGAAAACCAGACCCAAGGATCAATGAAACAGATCACGGGATGCAGAAACAACCCCAAACACATTCAGCCAAAATACTTAGGACAAAGGGGACCAAACACATTCGCTGAAGAAAAGATAATTTCTTTAATAAATGGTGCTGGGAAAACAAGCTTTCTACATGCAGAAGACTGAAACTAGACCCATGTCTCTTATCATGCACTAAATTAAATCAAAATGGATCAAAGATCTAAATAGAAAAGTAGAAACAGGGG
>NW_004955511.1:95372-132165 GCF_000276665.1 Chinchilla lanigera | reverse complement strand
ATAAATGGTGCTGGGAAAACAAGCTTTCTACATGCAGAAGACTGAAACTAGGCCCATGTCTCTTATCATGCACTAAACTAAATCAAAATGGATCAAAGATCTAAATAGAAAAGTAGAAACAGGGGGCTGGGGATTTAGCTCAGCGGCAAAAGTGCCTGCCTGGCAAACGCATGGTCGTGAGTTTGGTTCCCGGTACCGGAGAAAGACCAAAACCAAAAAAAAAAAAAAAAAGAAAAAGAAAAATAGAAATAATCTACTGGAAGAGAGACTAGGTAGAACTCTTGAAGACGCTGATATAGGCAAAGGTTTCATGAACAAGATTCCAATTTCACAAGAACTATCACAAAGAATCAACAAGTGGATAGTGGACTAGTTTAAAGGATTTTCACAAAAAAAGAAATCATAAGCAGAATCTAAAGACAACACACTGAGTTGGAACAATTTTCACCAACTCTTTTTTAGACAAAGGACTATCTAGAACATATAAAGAACCAACAAAATCAGAGCCTCTGAATTTAAAGATCCAATCCAAAAATGTGCATCTGAGATGCACCCACACTTCTCAGATAAAGAAGAAAAAAACAGAAGATAAATATATAGAAAAGTGTTCAATATCACTGATCATTTGAGACACACAAATGCAAACAATGCTGACATTCCATCTTACTTCAGAAAAAGTGGCTATTATCAAGAAATCAGCTAATACTAAATGTTGGTAGGGTGTAGTGGAAAAGGAACTCTTCTCCACTGTTGGTGGGAGTGTGTAATGGTGCAGTCACTGTGGAAACCAGTATGGAGATTCCTCAAAAACTAGTTCTAGTAGTTCCATCTCACCTAGCCATTCCCCTTCTTCATATTTTCCCAAAAGAATTAAAAGTGTCATACCACAGTGATATATGCACACTTATGATTGCAGCAGCACAGCTTGTAATAGCAGAAACAACCCAAATGGCCATCAACTGGTAACTGGGTAAAAAAAAAAAGTGTAGTTTTTTTAACAGTGGAGTACTACTGAACCATAAAGAAGGATAAGACTGAGACATTTATAGCTAAATGGATGGACCTTGAGACCATATTCTTAAGTGAAATAAATTGGACACTCATGTGCAAGTATTGCTTTGTCTCTCAGGTATGAGAAACTGAAAGTGTAAATAAGGACCAGAATGTATTATAAATATCATAAAACAGGAAGAAATTGTTCAAAAGGAAAGGGGAACTGGGAGCAGGATGAGAAATAAGATAAAATGGAAATAAACGTTTGTAAATAGGAAGGGAAGAGGGACTGAAGGGAGGGGAATGGGAAAAAAGAAAAACTAAGATATGTATAGGTGTAACTTGCATATGGTGAATGTGATTATTATGTATACCAAAATTGTATCAATAAATTTAATAATAATAATAAAGTAGGCAGGAAACTATTGTGGCAGAAGGTAGAAAGGATAGGAGAGGATATAAATAGAAATGGTTGGGGCATCGCTGTGTCTTGTATTCATTTATGAACGTGCCAAAATCAACCCAGTGTAGGAACATGCATGAATAAAAATAACTTCAGAAGGCTAAGAGTCAATGAAATATTTTATTCACAGAAACAAATGGTTAAGAAAGAGCAGAGCTTAGCTGAAAGTTGCTCATTACCTAGGGCTTTGATTGATGGTTTTAAAACTCTGAATGCATTGTCATTGTAAGACACAAAGGACCTTTGTTACCAAACTTTCCCATTCACAGGAATACAGGAATATAGCTGTTTCTCTCTCTCTCTCTCTCTCTCTCTCTCTCTCTCTCTCTCTCTCTCTCTCTCTCTCTCTCTGTCTCTCTCTCTCTGTCTCTGTCTCTGTCTCTCTCTCTCTTTTTTCCCCCTTCTCATTCTCATACATATACATTTTTGATTGTATCTTTTCCGTGGCTGTAAGCAGGGATATCCTCCATGGTGTTTTTGAGGTCCTTTGAGTGTCTTAAAGGGGATGAATATTTTGCGGATTGATGGAATTAGATAGTAAGTGCTATCAAGTACATCGCAGAAGGATTGGGCTCAGGAATAAAGCTTCTGCCCCAAAATTCTCATGACCTTCAATTTTGCTCTCCCAGTGAACAAACAGATAACAGTTCTGTTCCATCAGTTGGAGGGTAGACTAAAGATCTTTTTAATTTTTTATTTTATGGGAGAAAGAAAAATGAAGTTTTACAACAAAAAATAGTAGAATAAAAAGAGTTAACACGCTGAGCATTGTTATCTTAAAATTAATCAGCAAAGAAGATATGGACTTATAAATTTCTGCAAGTGATATTAGCATAAAGCTTTCTTTTCAGTGAACTCAGAGAAACAAGTAATAAATCTTGTATTTTGTATTTTCTTTTGCCTTCCTTGTTCCCTGCATCCTACTTCCTTTTTCACTTTGAACCATTTCTTCCCATTTCACAGTATCTACTGTGCATTTTGGTCCTTATTTACTCTTTTAGTTCCTCAACCCAGGGAGACAATACAGTGTTCACACACATGAGTCTAATTTATTTCCCTTATGAGCATGGTCTTTAGTTGCTTCTATTTACCTATAAAAATCTCAAGTTTACCCTTTATGTTTAATTGTAGTATTCCTCTGTATAAAGAGATCATATCTTTTTTATCCATCCCTCAGTTGATGGTCATTTTGGTTATTTCCAAGATTTAAATGTGACAAATTGTGCTGCTACAAACATGGGTGCACATGTATCACTGTGGTATGATGTTTTTAATTTTTCTGGGAAGATACCCAGAAGGTGAATAACTGAGTCAAATGGGACTTATAACCCTACTTTTTGGAGGAATCTCCATACTGATTTCCACAGTAGTTGTACCAGTCTGCACTCCCACCTGGAGTAGAGAAGTTTTCCTTTTCCCCATAACCCCTCCAGCATTTGTTATTAGTTGTTTAATACACGTCTCAAAAATTTGTTCTTAAGAAATCCCCTTTGATCAATGCCACACAGGTGCCCATTTTTTTAAAAAGGTGTCAAGATATACTTTAGGTCAACAAAAATCATTGTAATAGTAAGAAAACAAATATTCTGATGAAAAATTTTACAAAAAGTTTGGGCACACATTTCTCAAAAGAAGACATACACATATCCAACAAGTATTTGGAAAAATTTTCAATACTATTAATGATTGAAGAAATACACATTAAAATCATAATGAGCTGTTACCTTATAGCTATTAAATTACTATTAAGAAGAGTTTAAAATATTTTAGAGGAAACGTGGAGAAAGGGAAGACTTGAACAGAGCTCATGAAAATATAAATTAGTACACCTATTGTGAAAAATAGCATAGAGGTTCTTCAACAATTAATCATAAAACTAACACATGCAATCCCACTTCAGGGTATATGAAGGACAGGAATATCTAATCTCTACCCTAATGTTAACTGAGGCTGTATTGATAATTGCCAAAGTATGGGATCAACCTAAATATCAAAAAGAAATGAATGGATAAAGAGAATACAGTACATGACAATGGAATACTATTTGGTCTTTACAAGAGAGGAACTGTTGCCCTTTTTGTTAAGTAAAATATGCCAGGAACAGAAAGAAAGGTGCCACAAGAGCTCACTCATATGTGTAATCCAAAAAATGTTGGACTGATGGATGGTAGAGTGATGGTAACCAAGGCTTAGAATGAGGGTATGGGAAACTGTTAATCAAAGAATAGAAATTTTCATTGTAGAGAAGGGCTACATTCAGAACTCTATTGACTATAGTTAATAATGATTTACTGTGTTCTTAAGAAGGGCTAAAACCATAGACCGCATTCTCCACCCCCCCACACACACACAACAAATTCTAATCATATAAAGTAATCTACGGGTAAATGAGCTCCATTAATCATTCTATGGTGTATCTGTATTTCAAAACATTTTATGTATCATAAATACATACAGTTGTTCTTGATCAACATAAAATATATGAAAAGCAACATATAAAATCAATTTATAACATATATAAAGACAATGTTTAATAAAAAAGTAAAAAGTTACCATTCATCAAGTGAATTGATAATAGATCTTTTGCAAGTGGGAAAGGTGCCAAAAGATGAAGGTGAAGGAGAGGAATAAAATAATTCAAGATGTCTTATGTTCAGATACCACCTCCCTAGGATGGAGGCATCATTATGTGTGGGAAATGTGTACCAATAAACACAAAAAAATTTTAAGAGGCAAAATACATCAGAGAAGACTTTGTAATATATGTAAATAATAAAGAAGACTACCAGCTGAGTTGCAGAAATTTAATAATAACAGTAACATAGTATAAAACATGCTCAATTTTGGTAGCAGGAGGAAAAAAATCCCAATGTACATGCCATCTAGGACCCATTACATTAAGAAAAATATCAAACATCTTGCAATATCAGGAATTGGAAAGTATGCAGAGCAATGGAACTATTTTGTTGTGGTTGTTTTATTTTTTGAGACAGTTTCACTATGCAGTTGATACTCATGATGTAGCCCAGGTTGTCCTCAAACTCACAGTGATCTTCCTGCCTCAGCTTCCCTAGTCCTGGGATTACGGGTGTGCACCACCATGCCCAGCTGCACAATGGAGCTATTATGCATTACTCATTGCATCACAATTTATAATACAATGTGAGAAAAAATGCAATCATCTGTAAAAGTGAGTGTATAAATATCTGTCTTAACACCAAATAATTTCCTTTCAGGATGTGCAGGGGAAAATTATTTGAAATATAAAAACCCAGGAAACAGCCCAGTTGACCATGGATCGAATGGATACACAGTATGTGGACATTCTCTCAGGGAATAAGGTACAACAGGTGAAAGATTGGGTCTAAAGCAACAGGCAGCAAGGTGATCAAATTTTAGAAAATTCACATGATGGACACAAAATTCAGAAAACTATATGCTACTAATATAATTTCAATTGAAGTAAGTGATAAGAAATCTCTATGAAATAATATAAGAAAACATATATTTGTATTTAAACTACTTTTAGTTGCTACTCACAAAAAGTTTAGCATCATGATTACCACTGGGGGTGGGACTGGAATCAGGAAGGTCCACGCAAATATCTTCAATGATAACAATAATATTTTAGCTAAGAGACTATGCAATATATTAATAAATTTCAATTTTCAAAATGTATGAAAATTTTAATATTTTTTGAAATATAAAAGATCTAAACATATATTTTTACTTAGAAAAGCAAATATATTGACCTGTAGCAATTGCTTTTTCTGATTATAAGTGTGAGCCTTTTAGGAGCTAAAATTCTGTCAATTTCTTCCTTGCCTAACCAAGTCCTGATATATTTACATACACTAGCCTGATTGTCAACATACTTTTTCCAGAAGAAATAAACTAGCCCATTAGTGTCACTGTTATGGGGATATTTTTGCAAGGGGAAACAATATGATACAGGACACATATTTTATAAGATTATTTATAATAATCACCCAAAAATGATATACAAACAATGCAGGACATCTGTCCACACACTAAGACCAAGGAATCCATCTGAAGGCCTGGATCCCACGGAAATATCCCGCATCAGTCCAGCTGAAGACCTAGAGCTCAAAACAATGCCTTCCATGAGTTCAACTGGAGGCCCAGACCCCACAACAATGTCTCATGCAGGTCTATTTCATGGATCTGCACTGCGAAGGCCCAAAGGTCAGTGGTGGAATCTAGGAAGTCTGTGCCAGCAGGATGAAGGATCTGTGCTAGCAGGCTGAGGGATCTGCACTGGAGCCAGAAAGCGATGCTCAGAAGAACCAGAGCTCTCCCAAAAGGTACCACAGCCATCCTCGGCAACAGTGAGGTTCTGAGCTTCTCCAATGATCAAGATAGTGCAGTTCCCATCAGGAAAGCCAATGCAGCAAGCTTCTCCAGAAGACCAGCAGTGCACCATCTTCTCCTCCAGAGCCAGGAAACAATGCTCAAAATGAGGACAAAAGATTCCCCAAAGTGGAGCAAGGCCATTCTCAGTGCCAATGAGGTTCCGACCTCCTCAAATGATGAAAACAGCCAAGTTCATCAGGAAAGCCAGCATGATGAGCTCCTCCAAAATAACCAACAGCTCTAACAGCCTTTCTTTGCTCCCAACAGCCTCTTTCAGCTCCCAACAGCCTCCTTCTCCTTCTCCAGGTCTACCTCTTATGCTGCAGGCAACAATCCCCAGGTGGGCCTCCCACACCCAGCACCACCCTTACTCAGTTCAGCTGGGAGTTGTAAGTTGACCACAGCTGTCAATCCACCACAGTCAGTAACTAGCATGATCAGCTCATATGTAGTTTTCAGAACACTTGGCATGAGCTTGGTAATGAAAGAGGATGAATCCAGAAACTGAGATATGGAGAACGTCTATCATGATTTTATACAGAATGTTTCTTAGAACTGAGAGTTTTCAGAAATAGAATTTCACTCTGCAGATTCCAGAAAACAGTATTCTCAAGGGGAAGCTCCTGCCCAGTATGAGAAAGCACAAGTTTTTGTTATTTTCCTGACAACAATTATGGATATGTCTCATTTGGCACATTAAAAAGGAGAAGAATTTAGATAAGCCCAGACTCCTTTGCAGTCTTACTATATACAACAACATTACTGAAGCTGTACTCCATTGTGTTCTGTTAGCATTTTAATCTTTTTTCATAGTTACATATCATAGCATCAGTTTATAGCCCCATCACTGCATCTTGAAAGATGCTATCCAGTAGGAAATTGGATTGGATGACTACAGTGCCCAGATAATGACTTTAAGTTTCACCTTGAGTGTGTACCCAGACAGGATCCAGGCATCCTTGGAGAGACAGAGCAGTGCCCTCATGAGCAATGGTGACAACGAGCTAAACCCTTGTGTTGCAACCTCAAGTTCTTTCCTTACTATCTAGGTAATGTTGAAGTCAGTAAAACCTTTTTTTATGTCCATTTCACCATTTGAACAACAGGAAGACTCAGATCTTCTGTTTAAAAACTGATTATTATTGCATATAAAATGTTTAGATAACAACTAAAATCTGAAGAAATGATAGCTATTATTGGCACTCAATACTTTTCTGTGCGCACTAGATCACAATAAAAAAATCAGGCTGTTGATCTAATAAGCATTCTTGATATATTCTATGATTTAAAGAATAGTATAGCTGTAGCACATAAATGTTTTAGGGAATAAATTCCTATATTTCACTGTGTGTAAGTACCATCAATAATTACCTGTGAACAAATGCATCTAACTAGAAGAAAGCAAGAGGAGGGTAAAGACATCACAGTCACTCATGATTTTTTTCTTTTATTTTTTCATTATTTTTTTCTCTTAAATGTTATTTTAAAATGGAGTTGATAGTGGAGGAGGATGCTCAGAAAGGGTCTGAGCTGTCTCTAGAAGCCAGCTGTGGGTAAACGTGCACTTGTCCATTTTCCAGTTCCCTTCCTGTCTGATTTAAAAGATCGACAGGTCAAGTTGAAGCTGTAGACAAAAAGGCACAGCTGTTGAAGGATATAAGAGAGTAAGTTATCAGCATTCAGTTCTTGTGTCACATCTTTTTTCCTACAGTATTAATGACTTTACTCTCATTAATAATCAATGCTTGATTTTACCAGATCAAATCTATTGAACAGTTCCATTATTTGCATACTAAGGTAGAGTACTTAAGCTATACTGTATATAAAAGAGTTTAACTTATCAAATATTTAATACTATAAAAGTATGATAGTGCTTTCAACTTAAATCATTAAGATGACACTTCCTGGAAAAAATTAATACAACTTTTAAGAGCATTTTTTAAAAGACAATAAACATTTTATAAATTTAATTCACAGCAGACAAGGTACTTCTTTGATCATGGGTTTCTCTGTGTAGATGTATTAGTATGTCTACCAGGATAATATTAGATTAACATACAGAATACTTTCTCAAACTTCCAGCTCAAAATAGATATTTGTTCACTTACATTATATAGAGGAAGGGTATGATACACACATTAAGATTTTATAATTCAAATACACACAGAAATAATCATCTTCTGTGTTAACTTATAGAAGATGGAATGTCTCATAAACTAATGTAATAGATCCTTTTGTTCAACTTGTTATCTGGCAAAAATGGAAAACAAACACCTATGAGGCTTTAACATGAAAACCAAATATACTTTGTATATTCTGATTAGTTTTCTGTGTTTTAAAAGCTTAATTTTTCTAAGCAGATACTTCCTATGAGAATATAGGACCTTGAAGACATTTGTTGGATTTCTGTGTAGCAGAATATTCAACTAGCTCCCTTCCTCTGTTACTTCATGAATTAGGTTTTTTTTTTTATGAACTAAAATTTTGAGTCTTCTCCTTTGTGCAGAAAATCAATGCCTCTTTTATAGTCAGTAGCTACAGATACCTCATATTTCTGTGTCCTCACAGAACACGTGGTAGTATATGGCTAACGAGGGGATTCAGAAATATCACCAAGTGTCTACAGCTAGTGACTTCCCATTAGCTCAGCCTTTTAGAAGTGTAAAAGTATTCAAGTTAATGTCAATACATACTGTACAAATGTATTTGAATATTCTCACCAGCTCAGAAAACACCTTCATAAAAATACTAACTTTGTGCAACTATCTAAAAAATAGACCCAATGAGTGTCAATTAACTGATTGAAATCCATTACTTAGAGGTCCAAATAAAAAGCAATTTAGCAACACAAAAACCTGTTCATTGAAATTTTCTCTTTTTACTCAGTTATGGTCAAACAACTGAAAAGGACTTTGCTTTCACAGTTTACAGTAACTTCTTTGTACCTGGCAAATAAACAATGTACCTAACAAGAAAAAGGCTGAATTTAGTTTCTTGGAAATATTGATGACAGCGGTTTCAGACACAGGACTCTTCCATCTTGTAGCCACCCAAATGACATTTTCCTGAGAACTTTTTGAGAAATTAAAAATATTGTTCCTGGATCTTCACCATCTCACCCCAGGAAACTGAGTGCTTCCACCAATTTCTACTTAGCAATGATAACATAACAAAAAAAATATGACATGTCAAGGACTAGATGCCAGCTGAACTCATTTGCAAGCTTGGGCAGAATATGAGGTTCTAACAGGAGAGCAATTCTTCCATTTATATGTGCAGATACCATCTATGGTTTTTTGTGCCATCATCATTTTAATAGATTCATTTATTAGAATATTTCAAACAGATTCAAAGGAAGTAATCATCTCTGAATAGATTGCATCCCATGAAAAGTCCATAAAGGGTCAAGACTTGGGTTTTTCCAGGAAAGAGTTGTGAAAAGAAATTGTTCAGTGTAATGGTTTATAAACTGAGTTGCACACCATGAAATATTTAGGTCAGGCAAGCAAATGTAGCCAGCATTCGGGAGAAAGCAGTTTCAGTTGCTTACCCAACCACACCTGGGTGATGACCAGTTCACTCCAACCCTGAGAAAGTGCCCACTCTGGGAGCCTAAGGCTAGGAACAGGCAGCTGGGCACTGGAGAATCTGCTGTAGCTGACCCACTTCTTGCAAGAATTAGATTGGATGATCATTGTTATGCCCTGTTAGTTGGAGTGGAGGCTTTTGTTCCAAATCTGAATCTGTGTCAGATGAAACCATAATGACCCTCACATCTATTAAGTCAGTCCATTAATTTCAATCCAATATTGACTGAATGACTGATTCTGTATTGAAGTTATTTTCCAAAATGAGTGCAGTGTTTCTTTTTTCCCACTTGCTCATTTATCTTGGTGTTGCTTCACCTTCACTGAGCTTGTCTGAACATCCCAAATATAACTATCTGAAGCAGTAAAAGAATTTAAGGAGGTGATTTCCATCATGATTCATTTTCTCTATGAATTACCAAGAAAGGCTCTGTTAACTATGGAGCATGTCCAAATTTTCTGCCAACATCTATATCAGTTGATACTTCCAAAGTGTTTTCTTCTGGAAGAAATACAGAGGATGCTTTAGCATATTCAAATTCCCTGTTTTTGAGCAATAATTTAACCAATGGAAGTTTGATCATAATAGGTGGTTCTTTCCAATTAAAAACATATTTGTGAATCTTTTACTAATACCACTAAGAGAGGCACAACGATTAGATACGAACTTTCTTTTACAAGTAATACATGTTACAATTGAGATTTCTGGGTTGAATACACTTGTTACATATGTTAAAAACTTTCAAGTTCTACTGGAGGCCATAGACTAGTAGAGACCTTTCTTTGGTTCATCTAGAAGTGTATATGACCCTGTACCCTAAGACTTCTGGACACACAAGATCCCATATAAAACACAAGATGATGAAGCTCAGTGGAGCCAATAGCAAGCCAAATTAAGGAAGTAACCTTAGAACACCATACACACTGTTCATTTTTATAAAAATATAACTTTCACTCTTAAAGAAGGAATTATGGAATTAATATGGGATTGAAATTAAGGGATTGAATTTTGGAACGAAGGTCATAATGGTCTATCAGGCAAAGACTCAGGCCTTTATCAAAATCTCCCACTCCAAGTAGAAATGAAGAACTATGGTTATCTGTCTTTCAAGAATTAGAACAACTATAATAGACTTTCCAGTTGCATCTTCCTACCTCGGAGCCTCAGAATTCCTTGGGTAGAGATTCTTTAACAGCCAGAGGAACATCATCTTTGTTAGTGTGTGGTTGGTGAGGGAAGGCAGACTGCTTACTCTTTCAGGCTGGATTAAACATGACTTGGTTTACTTAATGTTTCATAATGTGCAGCTCCTAGCTTACCAATCATTACGCTTTGAAATGTTTTATTTTTGCATGACAAGTTTTCATATCACTTAGCAGTCAGCTCCTCTTTCTTGGAAATACTCAACTGTTTTCTCTCAAGGGATTGCTCATGGGAGGAAACCTGCTCAAGAGAGATTACATCACTTGAATTTATTCCAGATATTCTAACAAGCTATTCTGTTAATAGTAGTAATGGTACAAGAAAGTCATAGAGTGCATCTGCACATGTCAATGGAAGAATTATTTTCCCGTTGGAATGACCCAAGTGGTTTCTGACTGCTCAAATTCAGTCCAAGTTGGAATGTGTGTTCAGCTTGTATGTAGTCCTGGGTGTTGGTGGAAGGTCTCTATTTCCTGAAATGAGCTTGGAAGGAGAGGCATATATTTTTAATTAGGAAGGAAGAGGCTTTAACAGATGCAACTTGAATGGCTGAGAGACTGAAGAGTTCTGCTTCTCCTTGTGAGAAACTTTTATTATACACTTTTTGAAGAAAGTGAACCCCAGCATTTGCTCATTAAGAATGTGGCTTATTGGTCAGGCAGAGCGTGTTTCTGAAAATCTTGAAGGTATAATCCTTTGTAGTAACTTCACCATGATCAACTGAAAAGAGAAGAAAACCAAAGAACTAATTTTTATTTCTTTGTACCATCATATACTGAATTTGGTCAAGGAAGTTCCTACTTACTAGGTCAATATTTTACGCAGTTTTGCAAACATAGCATCTTAATTTTTCTACGCAGATGCTTTCCCAGGTAAGAATATTCAACTACCTTTGTACAACATGTGTAGATATTGTGTTTCAATATCTTTACATTTTAGGTGTTAGCTTGGCTTCTGTTACACTTCTGAGTGAGAAGATAGGAAGTCTGTTGTGAAAATATATTTTCTGGAGCCACTTGACACTTTCTGGATCCTCTAGTCAGCTGTGCACTGTCACATGTTTTGTGAAGACACACAGGCTCATAAGGTATTTGCAGCCACCTTCACTAACAGAAACACTGATTTTCAGGACCACGGACAAGACCCAAGATGAACGTTTATGAAAACATCAGGAAAGAGAAACTAGTGGAATATTCCTAGGAGAGAGTAAAATGCAGCTAATGCTTTAAAAGTGGCATAGGAGGTAAGTGAGTTAGGAAAATGAAGTTGCCAAAGTACAGAAATTAATCAGAACAAACAAAATATATACAAAATATAGGTTGTTTTAGTGTTGAATCCTGGTAGGTGTTTATTTGCCATTTCATTGCATGACAAGTAAAGCATGTTACATGTATAACAAATAAAACATTGGATTCATTACTTTAGTTAATGGGGTATCATGTTTCTCATGATAGGTTAACACAGAAGTATAATTATTTTTAGATATATTTGAATTAGAGTTTTTAAACTGCATAACATGAGTGTAAGGGAACAAGTGTCTATTTTGTTGTATAAACTTGAAGTGGTCTTCTGTATATTAATCTCAAAATTATCCAAGCAAACATGCTGGAGCATATATTTAGAGAAATCTATGATCAGGTAGTGCCGCACCTATGGTCACTTATTATTGTGAAGTATAAGGCAGAGTACATCTGTAGGGTTTTTAAAAATATGCTTAAAATCGTATTTTTGGAAGAGTTCATGGTTTCTGTTGACAGTATAATCACACTATTCTTCAATATTATGGTGTCAGATCTTTGATAACTTAAACTCCATGGAATGCAGTGGAGTTTAATTGCTGTATTTTCTCTACTATGTAAACAATTATTCTGGCCATCTGAAGACTTGTCTCAGTGAAAGTCAGAATTGGTAACGAAAATAAAGACAGTAAGCACTGCAGAAAGGTGTGGAAAGAGAATTGGACACAGTCTACTTTCTATCCTTACATTTTTCAACACCTGCGCCCTTTTCTCTACAAAGCTTCAACAAAGGCAGATTTCTGGACTGTGATGACTGGTATTGTGAATGGGACACGCAGCAGGGTCATCACAGGTGGCTTCAGTGACAGCTCAGACTCTCTCTGCACACCTTCCTCTTTTCCCACACCCACGTGCATGGAATCCTCCTGCTTCTTCCCTGTCCAAATATATTTGTTCATAGGTAAATATTGCTAATACTTCTGTATAATAAAATATGTAATTCCTAAGACATACAATTTTACCTTATTCCCTTTAGAAGGGTTCATGAGTTATACATGCTCTACTCCTTACGTCCTGGCCTATGTCGATAATTCTTGCTAAATTGAGAGAATTTGGTGATCTATTCTGGTGCAATGCTCATAGTGAACAATTCAGACATAGTAAAAATAGGTATCAGATATTTAAAGTTTCACCTGGTTCCCCACAGTAGTCTAGAAACTGCACGTATAATAACTCCAGGAGTAAATGCTCTGAGTATCCTCATGCTAAAAATGATGAAATGGAAATGTGGGGATGTTTGTTAAGTTGCTGAACATTGCCTAGATAGAAAAAGAGTAAACTTGGGATTGCAGCATCAGCACTGGATCTGCGGAACACACATTACTCCTGACGGTGCTGTGCTTTCTCTTAGAGGATGTGCTGGATGCTGTCTACATTCATATAAATGAGAACTCTATAGTCATTACTTGGTTACTGCAGTTGTGACACCCAATTTGCCACTGGTAGCATTTTTAGGACCCAGTGATGGTCTTGAAAACTTTTAGTTGATTATGTAAATATGAGAAAAGTGGAAAATGTCATCAAGTTAAAAGACATCAGGACTGCACTAATACTGTTGTAGACAGTTTCATTTGACAGATTCTGAGATGGTCTAGTTCAATTCCTTTGATTTTCAATGTGAGGACTGCAAAATTTATTTAAAAGAATGACTCATTTCTATGCCATCTCACACTGGATATGGATGTATCCCTGTGGTAGGCTATGTTCTGGAGTCTATAATGTAATGTTCTAATGCAGCAATAAAATGCTAATGCAGTAGTCAGTGACAGACAAGGGTCAGTGCAGGTTAATTAAAAATTACTAAAATCAGGATAGTATATACAAACTTGTCAGGAATTTGGTACAGGCAAGGATGAAATGGAAAGAATCACAACTCGTGAAAAAGCAGACAATCAGATTCATACAAACTATTTTCTACAAGGAGAAGTATGCTGAATACTTTTGTAGCTTTTTTCACGAGTCAAAGTTTAGCCACTTAATACCGGATGAGATAATATAAAGACTGAAAGTCCTTTTAGATTTATGTGACACAAGCCTCGAACTGCAGTACCATGGTATTGGCCTAGACTACCCCAGACACATGTCACTTTTGGTGTGACACAGATTGTGTTGTGATGTTATTCCCTACAAATGCCAGCAATTTGAAAAACTGAATCCAGGTCAGTTAACATACTTAGTGTTCATTTCCATGACTGGAGAATAGGTGTCTTGAAAGCAGATGTCTCTCTCCTATTTATCCTTTCTGATTTCAGTGTTATGAAGTCATATATCATAAAAAATATATTATATATTATATATATATTATAGAGAAAGTGTGAAGTGTGTAAATGATTGTGATGGCTTCGTCTTTCTTCTCTACAGATATCCACTGAAAAAGAACCTCTTATTTGTAGGTCCAACAAAATCATTCAGGGGGAATTAGAATGACCAACAGGTCTACTGGGCTACTTAGAAGAGGATCTCAACTGATGTTTACAAAACTGTCTACTGTGTGTTCACAACCATGGGAGATATGGCAACAAAGATGCAATGTGTGACAGAATGGATCATTGTATTGTTCATAATTTCCTGACAAGTCCTGTTGTCCCCACCACTCCCCTCTGAAACAAGCTTCCCAGATCGAATGGGACACGGGAGAAACATCACAGAATTTGTCTTCCTGGGCCTCACTCAGGATCCCAGTGGACAAATGGCATTATTTATCATGTTTTTACTCATCTACACTGTGACAATGGTTGGAAACCTGCTCATCATGGTCACTGTCCTTGCCAGCTCCTCCCTCAGCTCCCCAGTGTATTTCTTCCTAGCCTATCTGTCACTCATGGATACTCTTTATTCCACTGCCATTACACCCAAGTTGCTTATAGACCTGCTCGGTGACAGAAAGACCATCTCCTTCCCAGCCTGCATGGGCCAGCTCTTTGTAGAGCACCTGTTTGGTGGTGCTGAGGTCTTCCTTCTGGTGGTGATGGCCCTTGACCGCTATGTGGCCATCTGCAAGCCTCTGCACTATTTGAATATCATGAATCGGTGGGTTTGCAACATCCTTTTGGTGCTGGCCTGGGCTGGGGGTTTTGTGCACTCTGTGGTTCAGCTTGTGTTTGTGTTTCATCTCCCCTTCTGTGGCCCCAATGTCGTCGATCATTTCATGTGTGACCTGTACCCATTACTGGAGCTTGCGTGCACTGACACTTACTTTACAGACCTCACTGTGGTCACCAATGGTGGCTCCATCTGCCTGGTGGTCTTTATCCTGCTGGTCATCTCCTATGGCTTCATGCTAAACTCTCTTAAAACTCATAGTCAGGAAGGGAGGAGAAAAGCCCTTTCTACCTGCAGCTCCCACATCACTGTGGTTGTTCTATTTTTTGTTCCCTGTATTTTCATGTATGTCAGACCCGTCTCCAACTTTCCCTTTGACAAATTCATAACCATTTTTTACATGGTGGTTCCTCCTATGTTGAAGCCTTTAATATATACTCTGAGGAATTCAGAGATGAAAAATTCTATGGAAAAACTCTGGTGTCAGACGTTAACTGTGGAGTGAATATCTTCATGCTGACCTGTTACTAATTCTAGTGTAAGGCATATGCAATAAATCCTAAGAATGACAC
The DNA here is from genome assembly GCF_000276665.1 of Chinchilla lanigera. Taxonomy (NCBI): domain Eukaryota; kingdom Metazoa; phylum Chordata; class Mammalia; order Rodentia; family Chinchillidae; genus Chinchilla; species Chinchilla lanigera. The sequence goes on along the minus strand of NW_004955511.1, from coordinate 116,632 downwards.
TGTCACCTGACCAGATTGTTCAGGAATGTATCTTTACTTATACAAAACCACTGAAGAAGGAGAATAAACTTTCCTTTATGTTATAAGAACTGTAATAGAGTTTGTGGAAGATTGACAAAAGCACCAGTTTCTGTTCTCTTACCAACAAAGAAAATCATAAAACTATGCTCTGTGTATTTTCTAATTTGCTTTTTCTGAGTTTAGATTAAACTAAGACTTTAAAATAGTGGTCATATTCTTTTTAAATAAGAAAAATCAAGCTCCTTTTGGAAACTTTCTATGACTCTTATTCATGAGAAAGGAATATCTGTAATACTTAGATAATTTCTGGGACTAAAAGAGGAGTTTAGAAGTTGTGATGTTCATTATTTTATCAGTATAGCAGTTTTTATTAACTGGATTATGAACTTTGCTTTAAATTACTTCTATTCCTCAGGTCAAAATCTATGCACTTTCAGTTTAGGGTTGTTGGTTAGAAGATGATACTGTGTTTATCTAAAGAGCCCATCGGTCAACAATTTTCTTTAAAAATGGGATTCAGTTGATGAGGAAACCAAACTGATGTTCTTTATTACAGTTAGATGCTTTGTTTCAGAAAACAATAAGAAGCCAAGTTGGAGTCATAGTGGGTTTTGCCAAGTACCCGCTGTAGTGGAACCATCTCAGTCAATGTATTCAATGCTTTTCACTGTACAATATTTTCCTATATTTATGTAGTCAATTTATCTCTTTCCTTTAGGTCCTGGCAAACACTGATAAATTTCTGTCCTAATTTTGCCTTTATCTGGACGTTGTATTAATAAATATGAGGGCACAGAGTATACAGTACTTTTCAACTGGTTTCTTTCCTATAATGCATTTGAGGTGTTTGAGCATTCCTGTAGATATCAGCGGAGCATTCATTTTTACTGCTGCGTAGTGTTCCACTTCACAGGCCTATCATAGTTCATTTAATATCCTTAATCCCTTTTCCAATTAAGATATTCAGATTCTTTCCAGATATTTGAAAGTAGGAATGAAACTATTCTAATATGACACTATGGAACATATATGAATGGATGCATTTTCACACCATTGTACACTTTCATTACACAGGAAATTATCTAGGAACAGAAGATCTGAGTTTCATGGTCAATGTGTATTTGACTTACCATAGGAAATGGCCAAACTATTTTGCAAAGTGTTCACTTTGTTTCTGAGATAGCAAAAATGATATTTTCAAGTTGTCTCCCACCTTGTCAGAACTTGGTGTTGAAAAGACTTTTAAATTTTATCCATCCTAAAAGGTATATAGTGATATTTCATTTTAGAATTATTAATAATATTGAGCATCTTTCTGGGTGCTTAATTTTCTTTTATATATCTTCTTTGTTAAGTAGATCTTTTCTCATTTGATATTAAGTTATTTCTACTGAAAGTTGTGTTTACTGTACATCCTGGAAATAAGTTTTATATCAACTTTATGATTTGTACATATTTTGCCACCATTAGCAGCTTGTTTTTTTGTTCTCTTAAAAGTATCTGCCCAATAAAATGTATGAGGTTTTTATTTAGTACAATTTTTAAAACTTCATTATTTTATCAATTATTTTTGCCATGTGTAGGAAATCTTTTTGTAACCCAAATTCACAAAAATTTTCTCTGATCTTTACCTTTAGGCCACATATAATTTTTGATTTAACATTAGATTTATAAGTCACCTTTGGTTAACTTTTATTTGCTGTGTAAGGTATCAGTCAATATATACTTTTTGCAAATGGACATCCAGTTACCTCAGCACTGTTTCTGAAAAGAATACTATTTCTGCATTTCTCTGCACTTCTGTAAAACAATCACCCATTCCAGTGTGGGACTCTATCTCTGGACTATTTATTCATATATTAGGATATAAGTTTTCTCCAATTCTGTGCTTTATGCTATATATATAGAAATCCAGTAGCATGAGTTCTTCAACTTTGTTCATTTTCAAAATTATTTTGACTATTCTAATTCTTTTCCATTTTCATACACATTCTTGAAACAGCTTGTCAATTTCTACAAAGAAGTCCATGGGTTATTGTTTGGCACTTCTTTGAACTTGTTGATGAATTGCAGGAGATACAACATGTGACTGATAATGATAATTACTCTTCTTATTTATGGCTATGGTGAATCACCTCATGTTTTGATTTCTCTTTACTTCTCTCATGAGTGTTTTGTAGTTTCAAGGAATTATGATAATTGTCCTATAGGTTCTTATCTTTCAGAGCAAGTCATTGGAAACCTTCAGTAAAATGAAAATACAGCCTAGACTGCTCCTAAAGTGTCTTGCTTGTCACATAGAATTTAAGGGGCCTTTGCTGGAATGTATATTGAAACAGAAATAGGAAATATAAAATAGATGTGAGATTTCTTTAGGAAATCTTTACATATTTACATATACTCATGTACTCATGAAACATCTGCCACAATAGATAATACATGGGGTTATAACACAATTGCCATCTAGTATATCAAAGGGCTGGGGCTGGGGATTTAACCCAGCAGCACAGCACCTGCCTGGCAAGCGCAAGGTCTTGAGTTCGATTCCTGGTACCAGAAAAAAAAAAAACAACATAAAAGCAAAGGACTTCTATCTATAGAAGATGTATCTGACAATAAGGAACTGGACTATAAGTTTTTATTAAAAATGTATGTATAATTGGCCGGGTCTGATGGTGCACACTTGTAATCCCAGGACTTGGGAGGCTGAAGCAGGAGGATCATTGTAAGTTCAAGACCAGCTTGGGCTACAAAATAAGCTCAAGGCCAGCCTAAACTGCATAGTGAGACCCTGTCTCAAAAAGACAAAGAGACAAAAGAACATAAAATTTGACCCAAATATTTACTAATTAAACAACCCAAATGAATTTGAAATACAATAATCTATCAATCTCTGCTAGGATATATTGTACAAGAAAAAAAATTCAAAGAAATATTTTGAGAAGTACTCATTTTAGTAGCACCATTAGTATTATTTTCTGGGTTTTTAAAAGCTCCATTAATTTATAATTAGTTACCAAATAGGAATCACATATATTTAAAGCATACTCTTTGTTTTGATATGTGTACATACTATGGAATTACACTGTTCACCTCAGCTGGTCAATATTTTCTTTCATTTATTATTATGGTTGAAACATTTAAGGTCTACCATTTTAGCCAATTTAAGTATGCAATATAGTCTTTTTAGCAAATTTCACGTATGCAATATAATCTTCTTAATTGCAGGTATTATACTCTTTGTAAAATGTAGAAATCACTTTTTCTTGCTTAACCAATCTTGCAGGCTTAGATAAGCACTGTTCTACTTCCCCTTTTTGTGAGATTAATTTATATCCCACGTATAACTGAGGTAAGTCATTGTCTTATAAGTCATACTTACCAAAATATAGGCTTCAGGTCCACTTATATTGTCATAAATAACAGCATATCGTGCCTATTCAAGGTTAAAAATATTCCATTGTATGCATTGGATAGATAACATAGACAAGAAAATATCACATAAACATTACATGGTTATTACAATTAATATGACAGCACATATCAGTCATTCTTCAGTTCACACACTTAATTTGTTTCTTGATTCTAAGGAAGATGGTGTTCCACACCTGATACCAAGTTCATGAAAGGAAGTAAAATTTTGCCAAATGCTTCTGTTTGTGAACTGAATTTTTCATGAGCAGAAGCATTTGTCAGTCAAGGTACTGTATTATTGCATTATGTATTATCTACCAACTAATATAATATATAGTATAATTGAATGATAATTACATATACATTACACATATGTCCCTTTTTAGTATCCACTCCTTGAGCAGTGGATGCTGCTGTTTTTATGTATTGGTTTTTGTGAATAATGCTGCCATAAACATGGAAGTGAAGAGTTGCATGTGATCCTATCTTTTGCCTTTTAATAACGTGTAAGTGGGATTGCTGGATGATATGGTAGTTCTATTTTTATTTTTTTGAAGAACTTCCATACTATATTCTATAATCACTGTACCAACTTCGAGTCTCAGCAAGAGTGCATGAGGCTTTTTTCTACATCCTCACTAACATTTACTATCTTGTGTCTGTCTGATAATAGCCACTCTAGCAGGTGTGAAGTGATACACTTCAGTACTTTTCATTCATATTTTTTGATGATTATTCAAATTGAGCACAGTTTTGTGTACCCTATTGGGCATTTTTATGTTTTCACTTGAGACTATCTATTCAGATACTTTCTTCATTTTTTTCTTTTTCCATATTTTTCCTCCTTTCTTGATATTAAGATTTCTGACTTTTGACTTTCACTTTTTACTGGACACATGGAACACAGGTGAATGAGTACAATGAGGAAATTTTATTGCAATCAAAACCGACATTATTTATTTATTTATTTTAAAGAGAATAACAAAAATAACAACAACATAGACAGAAACAAAATGAAGCAAAAACAATACAGATGATACTGGGTTTCAAAACAGAATGATAGGAAATAACAGTGGCTGCTATATTACATATGGTTATCTGCAATGAGTTGCTTGGGATGAGGAAAGATTTCACATAAATGACCAAATTGTACACTAAAGGAATTATAAGAAGAACAAATCATTCCAACACTAGCCTAAAGAAGGAAGTAATACAGATTAGTTCAGGGACAAACCAAGTACTTAATACAAAACAGAAGAAAACTCAAGAAAACAAAATGTTGGTCTTTTAAGAGGGCAAAACCAAATTGACAGGTCCTTGGCTAATTTTAAGAAAGAAGAGAAAAGTCAGATAAATAAAATGAAAGTGCAAGAATACACAATACAAGATAAACTGGAGAAATGATAAAGATTATTCTGAACAATTTTATGCCCCCAATTAGACATTATGTCCATTACATCCAAGAAATGGGCTTAGTACTAGAAACATAATACCTAACAAGCCTGAATTCAGAAGAAATAGAATGCCTAAGTAGACCAATAAAGTGTAAGACTGAGTCAGTAATCTAAAACCTCACAAGTAAAAAAGAGCCAAGAACTAATTTTCTTCTTCTAGTTCAGTTCAGAGGTCAACTGAAAAGGCATATGCTAAACTATGCATTCACCAATCTCACCGATAACACAGGTTATGTTTTAAAATTCTATTTTGGATAGTGCATATTAATTTTATAAAACTTGGGGCTTCAATGCTATTTTCATAGATACATATAAAATATTTGATCTTATCCATCTATTGTAGTAATGCCTCTTTCAGATGTAGGTCATGCTTTTAATGAACATTTTTACATATTTCATTAGTGTCCAGATTTGATTTTTTCCCTTGGGTGATATGGCCTCAAGTTGTACATATATATATATATTTTCCCCAGAGGATAGGTTTCTTTAAACCATTTTCTACGTAGTTATTATCCCCACTGCATCTCTGGAGGTGCATAGTCTACCATCAGAATGATGCTTAAGGTCCCAGTGAATTTAATTAAGGGAAAATAAACCTTGGAGAGGCAGCCGCTTTATGACTGAGTAATATGTTCAGTGCTTTAAATGCAGGTTAAATGTCCACCCACTTGCCATTACTTTGGAGAATGCTTGTCTATATCAGTATTCACTGTTTTCACAGACACTGAAAGGAGAAACTCAAAGCAGGATAAAATGGGGATTAAAATCTTCCCTACCCTTTAGTTGATCCTAAGTTCCAGTATCTAGGATGAAGCCAGGCCAGTACCTCTGACTGGGAATCAAAATATTTCAGTCTATTTCATTCTTAAAGTACATCTTGCAAATATGTGTCTTAATAATGTGTGATGTTTCTACTACATGTTTTACTTTTTTAATCTCGAAATGCTCATTTAGTATTTGGTTTTAGGAGAAATTTTGCCAGTAATGAAAATTTGGTATATATTTCTTATAATCAAGATTCAGATTCCTGAGGTGTCAGGACATTCTTGATATTAATTTTAAAAATTGCAGCAATCTAAAAAGTAACATTTCTTTCACCTGAAAGCTTGGTGAATCAAACTCCCTGCATCTGCAAGCATGGAAAGAATTGGTCACATGGAAACATTTCAAGTGATAGCGGTGCGTAAGTTTGTTTCTGCCCGTGTTTCCAGAGAAGGCATTGGTGCAGGAAACTCATCACCTCAGGTCAGCAGAGCACACCAAAACCTACAACCTGGACCAAATCACTGGGTGCTTATGCTGGTGACCGAGGAGGGGAATTTACTTGTCTGATTGTGTAGTAGGCTTTATATTGTGCAGCAACATTACATAGATGACATAGGACCTCATAATCTTTTAAAAATTCTACATCAGTTGGGTGTGATGGTGCACACCTATAATCCCAGCACTCGAGAGGCTGAGGCAAGAGGATCGCTGTGAGTTGGAGGCCAGCCTGGTCTACAAAGCAAGTTCAAGTCTAGTGTGAACAGCATAGTTAAACTCTGTCTCAAAAAACCAAAAAAAAATTCTATGGGATTCTGATGATCAGTTATATTAGGGGTCTTATGTGATTGCTAAAATATGTATTCACTAATTCCAATCTTTAATAATCTTCTTGGCTATATTTAATAGTGTAATAATGCAGAATGATATGAGCATCTCAAACGTCAGTGTTCTTACAAACTAATTTCCATTGTGATGATTTCAAAATATTTTCTTGTTAGGTATTTTTAATCTCATGACTGGATCAACTGAATTGTTTTCTAAACACTCGTTAGAATGTTAAAAAAATATGGTGTAGCATCTGTACGAGTTAAAGAGTGATTTCAGAGAACGTGATATAATATGTGAACAAGTCTGCTTTTAGTTTAATTCCTAAGAATGTTGGGTAAAATAAGAGGAGGACTCAGATTGATCTTGACCTTAGCGAAGCACAGGGGTTCACATAATAAGTGCAGGGAACTGAGTTGGAGTGTGTGCTTGAAAGATCTATGAGGGCAAAGGGTATAATTTTTTTTAATTTTATCTTATTTTTTGAGACAGGGTCTCGCTATACAGTTCAAAATGGGCTTGGACTCACCATGTAGCTCAGGCTGGCCTTGAAGGATAGAATTTTTAAAACAAACACACAGATACACTGTGTAACTATGCAGAGAGAACACTGTGATACAGACAGGGGAAGGGATGATGTAGGAATTGGAGGAGTGGTGTTCTTAAGGATGACAAAGGAGACGGACCCTGCAGAAGCAGATGTGAACCACAGCTGGGAAAACAGAAAATCCAGGTTTGTGAGGAGCAAATGGCAGAATTTCTGAAGTCAGATTAAAGTACCCATAAAAGTCAGTATGTATTTAGAGAGTAACTGTCATAAATAGGATTATTGAAAGAAGTATTTAGATTAGTGACTGTGGGTCCAACTTACAGTATAGTCATTTTTCCTGAGTGTGACGTTTTCACTTTCCTTCTCTGTCTTTATTCTCCATCTCTCTGTCTCTCTCTCTCTCCTTCTCACTGCTGTCTCCATCTCTCTGTATGTGTCTTTGTCTCTGTGTTTCTGTCTCTCCCTCCCTTTTTCTGTCTTTCTGTAAAGTTACCTTTCTCTGCTCAAGTCATTTTAATCTCTCACATATCATCACTTGTTTCTCCTGTACCAGCAGCACAAACTAAACTATATTTACAACAAAACCTATCTTTCCATATTGCTCACACTCAATGTAACTATGTACAAGCATTTACAAGTGGATGCATGTATGGTATTTTTATTGTTGTTTCATATTAATATCATCTTATACATTGATTTTTTTAAAGATAAAGAATGAAAACATCTTAAACACAGATACATGGAAAAAGACAAAAGAAAGAAGGGGAAAATATGTATACATGTATACACAGGATAGCTAACACAGTTGTACTACTGATTTTTATTGCTCTATTGAAAGGAACAGTTAATGTTTAAGTGTATGATCAATCTTACATGTCTATATTTGTTTATCTGAGTATTCAATTTGAGGATATCAATATGTAATACAACAATCATTGTTAATTTCCTATCACCTTTTCTGAAATTCTGTATTGCTTGTATTGTTTTTGTGTTATTTTATACATAGTCTTATGCATATTTCTTTCTTTTTCCACAGTCAGTTGTGGAAATTTCTCTAATAGTACTGACATAGTGGTCATTCATTCTCTTAACATTACTTTTCTCTATATAACAGATTTCGTATTCTACTCAAGAACTCTGTTACCATTGACCTTAATTTGTTATATGTTTTTGTTTAATGCTATTATAAATGTCACAAAACATACTGTATGTATACTATAGGTACTAGGACTTTAAATTCTAAGGGATAGATTCTAAAGAATGTAATTTTGATGGAAGATATGAATATTTTAATTTCCAACAGCAGTTGACAAATTATGTTCCAAAAATGTATAAAATATACATTTCATTAAATGTGTGAGAAAATATCCTACCCATTTTTACCAGCCACAATTAAATGCTTATCACTCTTTCATGTATATGAAATGATATCAGTTTTTTATAAATTTTGCTGTTTTCTGTGTGCAGGTGAACTTCAGCATCCTGGCATACATTTATCATTTAAATGCATTTCCCTTCAATTGGTTGCTTATTTCATTTGCCTACTACACAATGTTTGTCCTTTATTATAAATTTCTTAAAGGTCTTTGTCTATTTTAAATATTAACTTTTTATGTCCTCTAAAATATAAATCTCTTCTTCAAATTTCTTAAATATATTTAGTTATGGTATCTTTTTCTACATGCTTAAAATGTTTTGAAAATGTCAAATGCATTTATTTAAAATTTCTGTTGTTATTTGAGAAGATTCTTCTATTCCAAGTGTATAGAAAGTCATTTTTCTTTTATTACCTTGAAGTTAATATAAAGTAAATCTTGCTCTTTTGAATTAAATGTTAATCCAACTTTGCTGTTGTTCATGGTGTTATCTATCTGTGCAAATTTATTCACTTCCATAGGGAAGTCTGGTTATGGCAGACTCTTTCTCTCATAATCAGTCCTTTCTCCACAGTCCCCAATTTTTTTCTGACACCATTAATTGCAACAAAACTAAAGTTAGGCATAATGCTTTACTAGATTTGCATTGTTCTCTCAGAGAGTTCTGAAACATAATAAACAATAGTGCTTATTTATAGAACAAATAAACAAACTGTCATAAAATTTCTGAACTCATGCTAATAATTCTGTTTGCAGATAACTTTGTTCTGAGCAGTGACACAAGGACACACAGAAGGACATATGGAACAAAGGAACAATGTGACCGAGTTTGTGCTCTTGGGGCTCACTCAGAGCCTCCAGGGTCAGAAAATATTATTTGCTGTGTTTTTGCTGATCTATGTGGTGACGATGGCAGGCAACCTTCTCATTGTCCTGACTGTGGTGCTCAGCCCAGCCTTGGGTTCTCCGATGTTCTTCTTTCTTGGTTACTTATCATTTATGGATGCCGTTTATTCCACTACAGTTACCCCAAATATGATTATAGATTTACTCTATGAGAAGAAAACCATTTCCTTCAAAGCTTGCATGACTCAGCTTTTTGTCGGTCACTTATTTGGTGGTGCTGAGATTTTACTCCTGGTTGCCATGGCCTATGACCGCTATGTGGCCATCTGCAAACCCTTGCATTATCTGACCATCATGAACCAGTGGGTGTGTGTTCTTCTGCTGCTCCTGGCCTGGGTTGGGGGTTTTGTGCATGCCGTCCTTCAACTTCTCTTTGTTTACAACCTTCCCTTCTGTGGCCCCAACATCATCGACCACTTCATCTGTGACATGTACCCCTTGTTAAAACTCGCCTGCACTGACACCTATGTTATTGGCCTCACAGTGGTAGCCAATGATGGGGCGATCTGTGTGGTCATCTTTACGCTCTTATTAATCTCCTATGGGGTCATTCTGCACTCCCTGAAGAACCTGAGTCAGGAAGGGAGGCGCAAGGCCTTATCCACCTGTGGCTCCCACATCACGGTGGTCGTCCTCTTCTTTGTTCCTTGCATGTTCATGTATGTGAGACCTCCCTCTACCTTGCCCATTGATAAATCCTTGACTGTGTTCTACACGGTTATCACCCCCATGTTGAACCCCCTCATCTATACTCTGAGAAATGCAGAGATGAAAAGTGCCATGAAGAAGCTCTGGACTAGGAAACAAAAATGAGGTGGTAGCAGAATGTGTCATCTCAATGTTCAATGAAGAGTTGCTTCCTGCAGAAAATCATGCATGATTGTTTCATTATGCTAATATTTCCCTCAAGGTTAATAACTGTACAGAATGGCTATTTGTGTATTTTTCCAATGATCAGTATATATTCTATTAGAACATGATAGGAAAATATGTTTGTATTTTACTGAATAAAATTACTGTAGAGGTTATAGCTATATAGATATATATATGTCATCTTAATACTGTAAATTTATTTTACTTGATGAAGCATTTTATTTGTCTTTCACAAATAAAGTTAATTCTGTTTTAGAATTAATAGTCAATAATATGAAATAAATGTTCATGGTTTATTATGTTCGTGCCAAGTGCAGAAAACATTAGATCACTTATTTGATGTATCTTTTATTTTTGCACTTGTAGGGGACATTAAAACATAAATTTGTTCACATCGCTTAGCATATTCATGCTGAAGTTAAATACCACTTTATTTTAAATATTAATCATAAAGAGGCTGAGTGAACAGAAAGAATCTACACATCGTTCTAACCTGGACCATTGTTGCCCACACCCCTGTTTCTTGGATTACTTTTGTCTCACAAACATGCTCCTTTGTTTTGCAAGAATATCTATGGATTTATTTGCAATATGCAACAATTCCGCTCATCCTGGGACATTGGTCCACACACACCTCCCATCCTGACAGCCTTTGCTTCCCCTTCTCATCACCCTCTCCCCTCCCCCAGATCCCTTCCTATCTTAAAAATTCTGCCTACCAGACTCCAACATCTTTTCTTTTATTTTTGTCTAAAAATTATTTCTACTTGGGATTATCACAAAATAGCATCTAGACAGTATTTAAGTTTGTGGTTTTTATTTATTTCACTTAGCTTATGGTCTCTACTTTATCCAGTTTTCCCAGAAAAGGCTCAAATCTCTCTTTTGTGGCTGGGTAGTACACCACTGTATATGCGTATCACATTTTATTAACCCACAGTTCTGTTGATGGACATATGAGCCTTTGCCATAATTTAGCTATTCTGAATTATGCTGTTATAAACGTGGGTGTTCATATGCCACTGTAACATGATGCTTTAAACTTTTTAGAAGACAGCCAAGAGAGGTATAGGTAGGACAAATAAATTTTTATCTTTCCTTTTCGAAAGACTCTCCATATGGATTTTCATAGTGTTTCTACTAATTTGCACTCCCACCAACAATGCAGAAAGTTTCCTTTTTCCCTGTGACCCCACAGCATTTGTTGGAATTTGTAATGATGGCCATTCTTACTGGAGTGGCAAAGAATCCCAGTGTGGTTTTAATTTGCACTTTTCCAATGGCTAGACTTGCTACCCATTGTTTCATATGCTTATTGGCCATGTGCACTTCTTTTGAGAAGCTCCCATTTACTTCAATTGCCACTTTTTAATTGGGTCTTTTCCTTTTGGGGGCCATCATCTATGTTTTTGAGTTCTTTATGAATTCTAGGTATTAGTCCTATGTCTGTGGAGTAGATGGAGAAATATTTTCCCATTCTGTAGGTTTTCTCTTCATTCTGTTGGTTGTTTCCTGTGCAGTACAGAAGCTTTTAAATTTGATATGATCTCATTTGTTGACTCCTGGAATTATCTCTTATGTGACAGGTGTTCTGTTCAGAAGGTCTTTGCCTATGCTTATGTATTAAAGCATTTTATCTATTTTACCTTTCAATGAGTGTCTCATTCCACTATTAATATCTAGGTCTTTGATCCATTTTGATTTCACTGTAGTGTGGAGCAGAGATATGGGTCTAGATTCATTCTTCCACACATGGAGAATCAGCTTTTCCAGCATCTCGGCTGAAGAGTGTATAGCTATTCCCCAGCTTACCTTCCCCCTTTGTCCAAAATTGATGGCTGAAGGTGCATGGTGCTGTGTTTTTACAACCTCAACTCAATTCTGCACAATGGGTCTATCTTTTGGCAGTAATGTGCTGCTTTATGATTATAACTTTGCAATGCAACTTGAAATCCCCAAATGTAATGCCTCTCACTTTCCTCTCTTTATCATATTTGGTAATATATCCATGTTGGCAATATCTGTTCTGCCTATGCAAGGACTGGGATGTCTTTCCATTTTCTAATGTCCTCTTCTACCTCATTTTCAGGGTAGCCTAGGTTTTGTTATAGAGATCTTTAACTTTCTTGGTTAGGCTATTCAATTTTTTGAAGGTATCATGAATAAGATCATTCTCCAGATTTCTTTTTTTGATAGGTTTATTGTTGATGTACAGAAACACTATTGATTTTTATCCACTGATTTTTCTGCCATTATGATAAGTTTAATTTTAGTTATAAGGGTCATCTGAGCATTTTTTGTGCTTTGATATAAAACATCACGTCATCTGCAAATAAAGACAGATTGATCTCTTTCTTTCCTATTCATATTCCCTTTTATTTGTTTCTCTTGCTTGATTGTGCTAAGTAAAGTTTTGAAAAATATAGTGAACAATGTAGTGAAATGATTTCAAGTTTTCTTCATTTATGAGGATTCCACAGTGAGTTTGCTATAAATGGCTTTTTTTATATATATATATAAATGGCTTTTTATAGTTTTGGGTAAGCTCTTTCTCTACCTGTTTTCCTCAGGGAGTTGTCAGGAATGGATGCTGGAGTTTGTCATAGGCTCTTTCTGCAAGTATTGAGATGATGATGTCATTTTTATCCTCATTGCCTTTTATGTGATGTATTATATTTAATGATTCACATATTTGAACCATCCTTGCATCCCTGGGATGAAGTTCATTTAATCACAATATATGATAGTTTTAATGATTTGCTGCAGTCTGTTTGAAAGTATATTTTGATGGTTTTTGCACCTATATTCATTAAGGAAATTTTCCAGTAGTTTTCATTTTTTGTTGAGTTCTTTACCAGTTATTTTGCAAGGACAGTACTGGCTTCAAGGAATGAGTTTAGCAGTACTTCTTTCCATTCAATTTCGTTGAAGAGCTTGATTATTGTCTTTATAGCCTCCCTGAAGCTATGGTAAAATTCAGTGGTGAATTTTTTCAGTGCTGAGATTTTGCTCATTGGTAGGGTTTTTATTGCTACTCTATTTCATTGCTTGTTATTATCTGTTCAGTGGTTTTATACTTTCTTGGTTCAGTTTTGGTATTTCATGTTAGCCAAAATTTTATCCATTGTCTAGATTCCTGAATTTATTGGAACACAATTTTTTAGACAATATCCTAGAATGCTGTTCCTTTGGTAGTATCTTTGTGACTTCACCTTTTCATTTCTAATTGCATTGATATGAGTATTTTTCTTTTCATTTACCTGGTAAGTTTTCCTAAGGGTTTTGTACTTTTGTTTATAGTCTTAAAGAACCAACTCTTTGCTTTATTGCTCACCTGTATTTTTTAGTGTCAAATTTATTAAATTCCTCTTTGATATTTCTAAGTTTTTCCTTCTACAACGTTTGGATTTGAGTTGCTCTTGTTTTTGTGACCTTGACATGCATTATTAGGTTATTTACTTGACATTACTCTAATTTTAAACATTGGTATTTAGCACTATCAGCTTTTCTCCTGAAGAACTGCTTTCATTGTGTCCCACACTTTTGGTATATTGGGGTTCCATTGCTATTTGATTCCAGACACTTTTTAGTTTCTTCTTTTATTTTTTCTATGACCCATTGATTCTTCAAGAGTGCATTACTTAATCTCCATTTGTTTGCATAGGTTCTGTGTTTTGTTCCACTACTAATTTCCAGTTTCCTTTTCCCTGTGATCCTGTAGTATTGAGAGGATTATTTCAATTCTTCTGGCCTGAGGTGTGGTCTATTTTGGAGAAAGTTACAGAAGAGCAAGACAGTGTAATGGCACTGATGACAAACAGGCCAGGTTTAGAAGATGAGGTGAAGAAAAAGGAAGATGTAAAGGGAGAAGATATTTCTGAAAGAAGGGAAGAAAATAAAGAAATGAATGCAGATGAAAAAGGAGTTTTAGTGATATTATTTCCACATTTTGGGTAGAAGGAAGAGGGCAAGCACGTTTGAGAGGTTATTTCTGGGGAGGGAAGGAAGAATGGAGGAAGAATGAAACATAAGTGGAAATTTGGAAAGCTGTGAGAAGGTTGGAACCAATTAGTACGCTGGTAGAAAACCTGCGTCTGAATCCTCCATACACAATTTTTGGCCAGGGTTAATTTGACATAACCATGAAAGATCCTCTCTAAACGTGCCCACCAATGAATTCATTTTTATGAGTACTTGTTTGCAGATGCAATAATTACATTCATCGTGGGGAGTAGGTAGATGCACAGGACACATCTTAATTCTTTTTATTTTCCCTTCCCCACACTGCCCTCCCACTCCCTTCATCTCTGGACCACTATCCCATCTGCAAGAGATCTGTCTCCCTCTTTCCTATTGTCTATCGTACATTATTAAAATCATTTATACTTTTAGTTTCTCATAAGAGAAACTGTGCCATATTTAAGCTCATATGTTTAATTTATTTCACTTAACATTATGGTTTCAAGGTGCATCCATTCCCACAAATGGCTCAAATTTATCTTCCCTTATGGCAGAACAGTACTCTGCTGTGGATAAATACCATATTTTCTTTATCCATTCATCTGTTGATGAATGTATGAGCCACTTCCAAGATTCCATCATTATGAGCTATGCTGCTGTAAATATGAGTGTACAAATATCACTATAGCATGATGTCTTTCAATCTTTGAGGAAGATACCTAGAAGGATGAGGGTTGGATCAAATGGAATTTCTAATTTAGTTCCTTGAGTGAACTCCATACTGATTTCCATAGCAGCTGTAATAATTTACTGTAGTGGATTGATAACTGGTGGTCAACATATAACCCCCAGATAAACTGAATAAGCGTGGTGCTGGGTGTGGGAGGCCCACCTGAGGACTGTTGCCAGCAGCACAAGAGGCAGAACTGGAAAAGAAGAAGATGGTTTTGGGGAACTAAAGAGGTTGTTGGGAGCTGAGAGGTGGTTGAGAGCTGTGAGAAGCTGTTGGGAGCTGATATAAGCTGGAAAGAGCCGTTGGTTGTTTTGGAGGAGCTCATCATGCTGACTTTCTTGATGAATTTGGCTGTGTTCATCCTCTGAGGAGCTCAGGACCGCATTGGCACTGAGAATGGCTTTGCTTCACTTTGGATAAGCTCTAGTCCTCATTTTGAGCATCGCTTCCTGGCTCTGGAGGGGAAGATGATGCACTTCTGGTCTCTGGGAGAAGCTTGTAGCATTGGATTTCCTGATGGGACCTCAGCCATCTTCATTAGAGGAGCACAGGACCTCACTGTTGTTGAGGATGGCTGTGGTACCTTTCCGGGAAGTTCTGGTGCTTCTGAGCGTAGTTCCTGGCTCCAGGGCAGGTCCCTCAGCCTGTTAGCACAGATCCTTCATCCTGCTGGCACAGACTTCCTAGATTCGACCACTGACTTTTGGGCCTTCCCAGCACAGATCCGTGAAACACACTTGCATGAGACCTTGTCATGGGCTCTGGACCTCCAGATGGCCTCACAGGAGGCATTGTTATGAGTTCTAGGTCCTAAGCTGGATTCATGCAGGACATTTTCATGGGATCCAGGCCCTTGGCTGGATTCCTTGGTCTTGCTGCATGGGCAGATTTCCTGCACTCTTTTCTATATAATTCTTTGGGTGACTATCATAAATAATTTTATAGACTATGTGTCCTGCATTATATTGTTCTCTCTTGCAAAAATAAGCTACATACCAACACAAAATTACATTCCCACCAAAATTGTAGAATAGGGCCTTTCCTCCAACAGCCTCTCAGGCATTTGTACTTATTTAATTTCTTGATGATAGGCATTCTTTCTGGAGGAAGATGGATTCTCAATATTATTTTAATTTGAATTTATCTGATGGTCAGAGATGTTGAACATTTTTCATTTACTTATTGGCTTTTTGTACCTCTTGTTCTGAGAAATATCTATTCATTTCAGTGATCTATTTTGTGAATGTGTCCTTTCTTTGGGGAGGGAGTATAATTTTTGATACAGGGTTTCAAACAAAATGATAGAAGTTAACAGTACCCAAAAGAGTAAATAAAACCCATAATGTACAATAGATAATATGAAAGGGAAAGATTTTTTATATTAATTCTTGTGTAACTGAAGTTCTGTGTAGAAAGTTTTTACCTGACTTTATGCCTTCAAGGGTTTTGGTATTTTATCTTTCATCAGAATAAGTATTTTTGCTGTAATATTTAGATCTTTGATTCATTTTGATTTTAGTTTAGTGCATATGGGACAAGTTTCAATCTTCTATTATGTGTAACCAGTTTTTCTAGCATGTTTGTTAAAGATGTTATCTTATCTCCAGCATATGCTTTTGGCCCCTTTGTCAAAAATCAGATGACTTAATGTGACTGGAGAACTTTCTTCACTCCTTATTCTGTTCCACTACTGTACATGTCTGTTTTTGCGCCAGGACCATGCTGCTTTTGTCACTAGCATTGTAACATAACTTGAAGACATGGATTTTGATGCCTCCTGATTTGGCTTTTTTGCTTAGATTTGTTTTTTCTATTTCAGTGTTCTTCTGATTTCAATGAATATTAGGATTGTTTTTCTCATTCTTTGAAGAAAGCATTTTGGTATTTAGACTGGGATTTATTTTCATCTATCAGTTTTGGTAACGTAACCATTTTGACAGTATTGGTTTTGCCCATACAGGAACAGGAGATGGAGTTTCCTTTTCTTTTAGCACAATTAACTCCAAAAAATAAACCACGCTGCTGTGAGTTTGGGATTGTGACACATTGGATGCACCAGGCCTTGTTTAATAAATTATATCATGAATGGTAAAAAACAAACCAAAACAAGACAAAACAAAACTGTTGTGAATATTTTAGTTATTTTGTCTTTTCAAAAAATCTTTGAATGAGCTTGTCAGTTTCTAAAATAAAACCAGTGTGTTGTTTCAAATTCCTTTGAATCTGTGGATCTCCTCGTGTGATTTCCTTCCACCGTATCTGTGTAGCTCCCTCACACTAGAGCACATTGTCCAATAGCACATCTGCTCCTTGACATTTGTCTCTGAGGCTTTTGACTACTGACTTAATCTTATGTTTTATTGGTTAAACTGTGCGTTTTATCTGTTTTAAAGTTCATTAGATTTTATGTTTCTAGTCCCATATCCATTTCTTGGATGTTTGTATATGCGTCAATTTATTGCTATATACATTTTTGGGATAAACCCTTTATAATCTTCACCTTTTTGCAGGCATCTATTGTAATGCATGCTCTTTCTTTTCTACATTCATTTCTTTGAATTTTCTTCTTTGATTCTAAATTAGTCTAGTGTTTGTCAATTTTGTTTGTCCTTTACAAAACATTTAGTTTTATTGATTTTTTTCTGTTGGTTTGGTAGTAGCTACTTGATTTGTCACTGTAATATTCTTCATTATTTCTGTCTTTTTGCTATGAGCTGATTTGTTTCCTAAATTATGGTATAAATTTTGGTTATTTATGTGAGTTCCTTTTTAAATATAGATTTTTGTTGCAATAAACTTTTGCTTTTGTACTTCTTTTCTTTTACCCTTTTGTGTTCTATGTTTCACACAGTGTGAATGTAAAAATGTCAACAACTGAATAGCAAGGAAAAATAAATAAGTGATGAAAAAGGAGAAATGAGAAAAGTATGTCAACAGAAATTTTGAAAAATGTACAAGTGGTCAAGAGACATGCAAACAGGTACTCAGTGTCAGTAACTGTCAGGGAAAATCCCAATCAAAGCACGTGGGAATATCTCCTCACATCTTTTAGAGTGACTATTATCAAAAGACAAATTCAATGAATTCATTGGGGATATGGAGAAAGAGAACTTTGTACACTGTTGTTGGAAATCTAAATTCGTACAGTTAGTATAGAAGGCAGTATGGAGGTTACCAAAATGACTACATTTGGCACTTGAAATTTGATAAAAGTATAAAATTTAAATGTCCTAACCATAAAATAACAAATAAGGATCATAGTCATTATCTAAGTTGATGAATTTGTTAATTATTTCAATTGTGATCACCATATATACATATATGAAAACATCAAGTTTTACTCCTTAGGTAGATGTGATTCCTCTTTTTAAATTATATACAAATAAAGCTGAAGAAAAATTAAAAGCAGTAAAAACAGTTAATGTTACTACAAATATGACACTTTTCAATGAAATTTGACATTTCTTTGTAGTTATTTTTGCTTGTAGAATATATTCCAGTGGGGATTGACAGTTTGATTGTGTTTGAAATTCACAATGACTGCCTAATTTGTACATGATTTGAAAAAGTTAGTAATACTTTGGCTGTCAAATTATAGTTTAGCTCTTTATTACTGGATATGCATTCCCTATAATTGACTTCATTTGAGACGGAGGGCAATGTGCATTGTGGCCCCATGTACTATTCTGGTGAATATTTCATGAATATTTACAGATATATAGAATAAACTCATATGTATTTTCTCTTTCCCTTTTCCTGTTAGAGTATTTATTCTAGGTATTGGCCTATTTGAAAGTACATGATACAAAAGACTGCAACTTTTTTACAGGCAAACCAGGTTTTGTCTACATTTCATTTAAATTTTCAATGACTTGTTTTGAAATCAATTTCCTCATCTCTGATTGTGAGTTCAGACATCATTTGAAAAGGCATAGATCAAATTATATAATCACAAAATTCATCTATATTGTTGAGCATGATTCTATGTATACCTTTGATGTTCTTATTAATTTTACAAAATATTAGAAATCATTTTCAGCATTTTCATACATGCATATAAAATATTCTGATTATTCTATTCTCTTATACCTTCCTTTATATTCAAAGGTCAGTATTTCATTATTTTATATTATTTTATTATATTTTTTATTTTCTTGACCCAGGATCTCACTACAGAGTCCAGGTTGATCTCAAACTCATGATGATCTTCCTGCCTCTGCCTCCTGAGTGTTGGGATTACAGGCATGCATCACCCTGCCTTGTATCCCTAGGTCATGAGTTTAGTAAGAAAGCTATATATTTCATTTGTGCTCAGACGGGATTTTTCCTTTTCTGTGGTTGGATCTGAAGTTGTTTAATTATGGTGTTGCTTCCAGAGGGTGTGTCACGGTAGATCTCTTTCTACACAGTTATTATTCTGCTGGCATCTCTGGAGGTGGAGTCTGCCCTCAGCCTTATGGGTAGGATCCCAAAGAGTTTAATTAAGGAAACTCTGCCTTTGAGTTGCAGTTACTGAAATGCAGTGATGCTTCAACAACATATGTTGTGGTTCCAATACAGATAAAGTGTCCAAAGAGCTTTGCCTCAGAGAACCTGTCTACACTGGAACTCACATAACTGCTTTTTTAGGAATTGCAATGATAGACACAAAGCGTGGTCAGATAAGGATTAAATATTTCACCATCCTTCAGTGAACATTAAATTGAAGCATAGTGTATGTAGCCAAGCCAGTATACTGTACTGGGAATCCAAATATTTTAAAGTCTCTTTTAGTATTTTACTTTCAGTATTTCACTTTCAGTATTTCACTTTCAGTGAATAAAACACAAATTGCCAAGATGTATCTTAAAAATTCATGATTCTTTCCTTCATGAAATTTAGAGGTTTTAAACTAACTTTTTCAAATTTTTAAATACTTGGTTGTTAGTGCAGATTTTGCCAACAATGAAGATTTTGCAATTCTTTGTTTATAATGAAGATTCAGATTTCTTCATGTTACACTACATTCTTAATATTCATTTTAAAATTGCAAAAATTTAAAATGTAACTTATTTCTGAAAGATTGATAAACCAGCCTTTCTGCAAACATGGAAAGAATAGGTCAGTGGAAACACCTCAATGTGCAGGGGTGGTGCATGCGTGATTTTTCTCTCTGTGTTCCTAGGGAGCAATGGGTGCATGAGCTGCGATCATTCAGGACCAAGGAGAGAGCGCCAAATTCTACAATTTAGAGGGGATGACAGCCCCTTAGTCAGGTAAACCAGTAGGAGTATTTCTTTGGCAGATTCTGAACTAGGCTTTACATTATGAAAGTACAGTACTTTGGTGATATAAGAACTCATAATCTTTTAAAAGTTCTCTGCGATTCTGATAAAGAATTGTATCAGGGGTTCTTTGTAATTGCCAGAATATTTGGACATTGGTTCCAAACTTTAATGCTTTTCTTGGATATTTTTATATCAGAAAAATCCAAAAGAAATTTACCTGCTCTAACATGCATCTTCTCACGAACTAATTTCAAGTGTAACTATTTGGGAGATTCGGTGGGTAGGTGTTTGTTAATCTCCCAATGGAACCCACGTGCTTAACTTCTAAGCATTGTTTAGAATGTTCAAAATGCTATGATGATGTGGCGTCTGCAGAAGCTGAATGAGTGAGTGACTTTAGAGAGCACAGTTTCATATTTGAGTAAGCAAGCTTTTATTTTCATAAAATGTAATCGTGGGTAAGTAAGAGGAGGACTCAGTTTGGCCACTGGACTTAGTAAATGGAAGGGCATTTTATAAGACGAGCAGAGACTTGAAGGCGGGGTGCTTGCTTGAAAGTGATATGGGGTCAAAGGACAGGTTGTTTTAACACTGATGTGTACAGCACAAATACTGAGAAATACTGTATAAATATGTGGACAGAATGGTGCAATGTAAGAAAGAAAGTTGGTGATGTATGAAATGGAAAGGAACTTAGAGGAGCAGTGTTCTGAAGACTTATAAAGAAGAAAAAGTCTACTTCATGAACAGAACCAGAGCCCATAGTTAGGAATACCAGTAATCACTTTTGTGAAGGGGAAGCAGGACAGAATTCATGAAGTCATATTGAAGTAAGCACTCACAGACACTTAGAGAGTAGCTGTTATTACTAGGATTATTTTAAGAGGAAACTGGGCTAGTGAATTTTGATCCTGTTTATGGTATAATTTCCCCCCCCCGTGGGAAATTTTCCTGCCTCCCTGTCTGCCTGCTTCCCTGCCTGTCTGTCTGTCTGTCTATCACTGTTCTGCATGCTGTCTCTGTCTTCTTCTTTTCACTCCACTTCCTCTCCTCTCCTCCGCACTTCTTCCATCCTCTCCTCTCTTCTTCCCATTCCTTCCTTTCTCTTTCCCTTCC
>NW_004955511.1:90661-95122 GCF_000276665.1 Chinchilla lanigera | reverse complement strand
TTCTATTCTCTTTCCCTCCTTTCCCTTCTCTCTTCTCTCTCCTCTCCTCTCCTCTCCTCTCCTCTCCTCTCCTCACTTCTTCTCTTCTTTACAGTTTGGGTTCTTCCATCTTGTCATTTTAATCTTTAAACACAATCCCTGCCTTCTCAATCTCAGTACCTTAATACCACAAATACCCACCATGATTACACCAAAAGATGAATATGTCCATATTCTCTGTGCTCATAAAACCCCATGCACATATTCATAAGTTGATAAATGCATGGTGATTTCTTTTTTCATAGTAGTATCACCTTATATGTAGTTCTCCATTTCTTTCTTCTTCAACAGCAACGTGGAAATTCTCTGAATACGGACACAACTAAAATGTCTGTTTTCTGTGAGAGATTTTGTGCCCTATTTGACAATTTATTTATAAGCATTCACCTTATATATATATATGCCACAAACCAACTGTTCATATCTCATTATGCATTAGGGCTTTCATAGCTAAACAGAATATTTCCAAAAGTGAAAACATGATGAAAGGTATGTGTAATTTTATTTCCAATAGACATGGTAAATTATGTTCCGTTAATTATAAAATTCACTCTGTAAAAAAATGCTTTGTCATTTTTGCTAATAACTTTGAAGTTTTTGTCATTTTTAATGTCTTGCATACATGTATGTAGTGATACCTATTTCTTATTTTTCTTTTTGCTATTTATAGGTGAGTACCAGCATCCTAGCATATGTTTATTAATTATGAGGGTGTAGTTTTCCTTTAGTTGCTGATTATATAATTTTTCCACTTTGCCACTGGCTTGTCTTTTATTTATTAATTTCTTAAATCTGTTCATCTATTTCATATAGTAACTGCATCATGTAAATTTTAAGCTTCTCTAGCCTACTTTTGTCTGTTTATTTGGGGTATCATTTCCCATACTCTGATAAATGCAATTTCTATTACTAGTTGAAAAGATTCTCCTATTTGAGAATGCAAAAAGTAATCTCTTTTTATGACCTTGAAGTAAATATGAAGTAAATGTTATCACCCCTTTACATCAAATCTTTAATGCCTCTTATGTTTGTTTATGGTATACTAAGTATATACAATGTCATTAACTTGCAAATGGAAAGCTTTTTGTGGCAAACTCAGTTACTTCTCATAATTTGTTCTTCTTCTATATGTCTCTAATTTCCTGTTTCTGACACTGTCCTTCTGTATGATTGCTAAGATTGGGCACTACACTTTAATAAATCTTTTATTATTATAATCTCAAAGAGTTCTACAGTATCATAAACCATAATGCCTATTTATGGGATGAAAAAACAAATTATCCTAAAATATCATGAATTAACTAGTAATAAATATATTTACAGATAATTATGTTTTGAGCAGTGATACAAGCACACACAGAAGGACGGATGGAACATAGGAACAATGTGACCGATTTTGTGCTCTTGGGGCTCACTCAGAGCCTCAAGGGTCAGAAAATACTATTTGCTGTGTTTTTGCTGATCTACGTGGTGACAATGGCAGGCAACCTGCTCATCATTCTGACTGGTGCTCAACCCAGCCTTGGATGCCCTGATGTTCCTCTTTCTTGATAGTTTATCATTTATGGGTGCCATTTATTCTAATACAGTTACTCCAAATATGATGATAATCTTACTCCATGTGAATAAAACCATTTTCTTTAAAGCTTGTATGACACAGCTTTTGGTAGGTCCCTTATTTGGTGGTGCTGAGATTGTGTTCCTGGTCGCCATGGCCTATGACCACTACGTGGCCATCTGCAAACCCCTGCATTATTCGACCATAATGAACCAGCTGCTCTGTGTTCAGTTACTGGTGTTGGCCTGCCTTGGGGGCTTTGTGCATGCTCTGTCTCACATTCTTTTTGTTTACAGCCTTCCCTTCTGTGGCTCCAATGTCATCGATCACTTCATTTGTGACATGTACCCGTTATTAAAACTCGCCTGCACTGACACCTATGTTATTGGCCTCACAGTGGTGATCAGTGATGGTATCATCTCTGTGGTCATCTTCTCACTCTTGCTCATCTCTTACGGGGTCATTCTGCACACCCTGCAGAACCTGAGTCAGGAAGGGAGACGCAAGGCCTTATCCACCTGTGGCTCCCACATCACGGTGGTCGTCCTCTTCTTTGTTCCTTGCATTTTCATGTATGTGAGACCTCCCTCTACCCTGCCCATTGATAAACGCTTGATCGTGTTTTACACCATTATCACCCCTATGTTGAACCCCCTCATCTATACTCTGAGAAATGCAGAGATGAAAAGTGTCATGAATAAGCTCTGGACTAGGAAATAAGCATGTAGAAGAGAAATGTTTCATTTATGTTCCATGAAGTATTGCTTCCTCAGGGGAAATTAGGAGCGATTTTTTTCATTATTTTCAATTTTCCTATAGATTCAATAACTGTGCAGATGGAAAACATTTATTATGTGAATTCCTCCAACGTTCAGAATACACTTAAAGACTATTAGAATTTGTTAGAAAAATATATAATTTTAATATAAAATGGTGCTGTTGAGTTATAGATTTGTGTACTATAATTAATATTGTAATTTTTATTTTATGAAAGATTTATGTTTATTATGTGAAGTTATTTCTTTTCAGAATTAAAAGTTACCATGACAGATATTGAAATAATAAAATGAGAAAAAAATGTAGTTAGTTCTTTCTTTCACAAACTCAGAAAATATTGATATATTATATTCAACTTTGAACTACATATTTTTGCAATTGTAACATTAAATATATAATTATATTACTTAGCACATTATGGTTGAGTGGGAAAAATACTCTATTTTTAATATTAATCATAAAGAAATAAATATAAAAGAAGAAACTAAATGAATGTAAGAGATATGTAGAAAAATAATTTAAAGTTAGTTCTTATCTTCCTTAGGGGAAATGCAATGAGCTGCTCACGTAGGGCAAATTTGGTGTAATATTTTCATCAGAGATGATTTGGCAGAAATCCATCATGGCAGATTAGAGATAGCAGTGCACTGGCAGAATACTTGCCTGGATCTGCGGGACTTTGGGAGGAGGACGAGTAAAAAATTATTTCTTAGCACATGGCTTGTTTTTGATGTTTTTGTTATATGAAGTAATTTGACTATCATCAATATTTTTTGCATTTCTTTGGTTAAATCTATTCATATTTTCTGTTTTTAATATCATACTTGAAAGCACTTTCTGTATTTTCTTGTTATGAAAACATTTTTCCACAATTTTTCAGAATATAATTTTTTAGCATTTTTTCATTTAATTTTTATGTATAAATTTTTGATCCATCTGGAATTTGTTTTGATATGAGGAGTGTAGTTATGGATTACATTTCACATTTTTTCTACAAGAACATTTTCATAGGGCACAATTATTTTTTCCACTCTTTTGAAATTGTACTTTTATTGTACTCTAAAATCTTGCATGTGTTTGAATCCAATTCGGGATTCCATTCTTTTCTATAGATCTCAACGTTATTTAAAGTAAAATGTATAAAATTACAATTTTTATTTTAAAGAGAATAAAAAAACAGTAAAAACATACAGATGGTAGGAAATTAAGAGTGGTTATTGTATTGCATATTGATATCTTCAAAGTAGTTGATCGGATTACAAGATATAGACATGCAAAATTGATCAAACAATATAAGTAACTGTAGTGGCAGACAGGCTGATTTCCACAGAAGACCAAAGAACTCTATTTAGGGCAAACAGAGTGTGTTGAATTTAGGCCTACCACCATGCATTTCCCAACTATCAAATCAGGCAAATGCCAGCGCGCCTTTGTGTTGTTTCAACTTTAAATACATTTGGTTTCTATGGTTACACAATGGAATGTTACAGCCCAGGTGGCCACATGTTATTTCTCTTCTTCTGTGTGGCCCGGTCAGGTCCTGGTCATGAGCCCAACCATTATGATAGATACTTCTCCCACTCTGTTCTGTTTGTTCCCCTTTTTACAACTATACATTCTTTAATGGTTACAGTATCTAACTAGGGCTAGGGAAGGGATGAAACAACCCAGGCAGGGTCACAGATGATTATCTGGGCCCAGGTGTTCTTTACCTCGGGGGAACATTCCAGGGCAAAGTCAACGGCAAAGTTAACTTTTCATAACCCCTCCGGGATGTTTCACAGGACACATTTTGAGACTTGTACTGAAAACTATTCTGTCTTAAAAATGATATGCTAAGAGTCGCCATCCCCTACACAATAACCATTCCTTTAATGAACTAACAGAAATTAGTAGTACAATTATCTTAGCTATCTTTTGTACATGTGTGTCTGTATATTTTTCTCTTCCTTCTTTTCTCCTTTCTAAAATCCCAATTGTTTTTTTTCTTTTCAGCAGTTTCTTTCCCTTTCACAATATCTATTGTACATTTTGAATCTTACTTACTCTTTCAATTTTTTACACTAGAGAGACAACATAATGTCTAC
>NW_004955511.1:84475-90561 GCF_000276665.1 Chinchilla lanigera | reverse complement strand
TACACTAGAGAGACAATATAATGTCTACACATGTGAGTCTGACTTATTTCACTTATGAGTATGATCTCAAATTGCAACCATTTAGCTATAAAAGCCTCAACTTTACCTTTCTGTATAATTGAGTAGTACTCCATTGTATAAGAATACCATGTGTTTTTTATCCATTCTTTGGTTGATGGGCATCTGGGTTGTTTTCAAGATTTACCTATGACAAATTGTACTGCTATGTTATTGGTACACGCTGAACTGTTTGCATACAAAAGACAAATGATTTCTGCATTCCAGTGTATAGGATGGAAGCTACAGTGAAGATGATTGTATTATTATATCTGATATTTGTGAAAAAGAACTATATTCCGTACTTGAAATATACTAAAGTGACTGAATATTTTAACCACAAAAATAAAACAGAGAAATAAAACGTTGACTTTTTTTATTTTAAAGAGAGTAGTAAATGAGACACAAACAAAAACTAGAACAATAGCAGTATATCAGTATCACAAACATAAACAAACCAAAGTAAGAGCATTTAAAGTGGATTTTTCATAGCTAAATCTTGAAAACAACAGGATTTCAAGACAAAATAATATGAATTAATAGTGGTTGTTATATTATATATCAATATCCTCAACTACATTGCCAGATGTAAGAATGGAAGATTGTTCAAACCATTAAAGAGAATAAGAAAATAATTATTAGATAAAACATTAGAGATAATACAGAGTTTCACTAAACAAGAGGGTAGGAATTCAATTAGTGAGCCTAATTATGGTGATAATATGATATTGTATACATATATGAAAACAGGTTCTATGCCTTAAGTACACGTGATTCTTTTTTAGGCAATCATATCTCAAAAGAATTGAGAAATTCAAGGAACAGAAAATAATCCTAAAACTAGTACTAAAATATGACCTCTCAAATCAGTTGAATATTTCTTTGAAATTGTGTTTGTAGAATATATTCCAGGTGAGATTGACAGTTATCGTGTTTCAAATTCACATAACTTACTAAATTAGCACATAATTGGGGAAAATTTAGTTACAGTTTGTGCCAACTATTTCTAGTCAAATTTCTTATTGTCATAAATATAATCTGTATGATTTAAGACAGTTGAGGTATATAACTATGTGTGTTATGCCACACGTTTTGTCTATTTTGTTGAATACTTCATGAACACTTAGAGACACATTGAATAATCTCACAACTGTTTTCTCTTTCCATATACTTGTTCTAATATGTATCATAACAATTGCTTTGTTTGAAACTATGTAAGGCACCCAAATTTTTAATTACAGGGAAACCAAATCTTATCTGCTTTTGAGTCAAGTTTTTGATGTTTTCTTTTAAATAACTTTTCCTCATCTCTGATTGTTAATTCAGGCGCCAACTGAAAAGGCATAATCTAAACCGTACACTCTATAAATTCATCTTCTGTGTAAGGCATGGGTTTTTTAATAAATATACCTATTAATTTAGCAAAATATTGGGATTCAATGTGGTTTTTCATGCACGGATATAATAGTTGTATACGTATTTCATCCATACCCATCTGCCATTATACTTCCTTAAGCCTACAGGTCATGATTTTAACAAGAAAATTTTATTCAATTTCTTCCCAGACTGAATTTTCCTTTGGTTTTTTACCTCATGTTGTTCAATTACTATATTTCCCCCAGAGGTTGTTTCTGTAATTTCCGTTTTAGACAGGTATTACAGTTCTGGCATCTCTGAAGGTGCATAGTCCATGCTCAGACTTATGACTCAGATCCCAATAGTTTAATCAAGAAAAATTTACCCCTGAAGAAATATAAACTGAATGATTCCGTATCTTGTACTACATTCAAATACAGATAAAGTGTCTACCACTTTTACCCTTGTCTCTGGGAGTATTTGTCTCTGCTAGTATTCACAAGATCACTTCGTAAGATTTGAAATGACAACAACCATTGGTGATTTCCTATCATCTTGTTTTGAAATTCTGTATCATTGTTGCAGTTTTTGTGTTGTTTTGGTTTTGTAATTTTGTTTTTGTCCTTTTCTCTTCAAAATAAAAAAATAAAGTAGTATATGATTTCTACAATGTGCAATTCATTGTTTTTAGCCTGTTCTCCTATGAGCTTTGACAGATATCTACAGTCATGAGACCATCACAATACTCAATATTCCAGCATTTCTTATACTCTTCTGCTCATTTTGAGTTGATCCTAATGACAGCTGATTCTGGTCTTGAAACAAGTCCTTTATGGGCTTGTTTTTTGCCCATATTTTGCTCCATCTGTGACACTGTTTCCTTTTGAAAGTATTTGAACTGCAGAATTTGTCAGGTTTTAGGCAGTAAAATTAATAACAATTCTATTATCAGTCTTGATTTTAATGGCATGTTTAAGAAGTCTTTGTGCAACTAGGTGTCACAAAAGTTATCTCTAATATTGTCCTTTCAACTTCTTATACTTTTAGAGGTCACATTTAGTATTACAAATTATTTTGGGTTAACTAATGTTTATGGTAGCAGGTATTGATCCAAGTGTATTTTTAAAAATGATATTGAATTACCTCAGCAGCTTTTTCTGAGAAGACTGTTATTTCTTATTGAGTTGGCTCTGCACTTTGGCAAAAAAAATCATTTAGTGTTTGGGTTTCATTTGGGACTACTCTTCCACTTCATCTTCATGTGTATCCATTCTCCAATACCATCCTTTATGTTATGTGGAGAAATCCAACACTATGAGATATTCAATTCTGAACTTCTCCAAAATCATTTTGGTTTTTTGTGTTTTTTTTCATATAAATCTTTGAAACAGACTGTGAATTCTCCAAAAAGTTATCAATGGTTTTTTTTTATGATTTCTTTGAGTATATAGATCAGTGAAAGAAAGTTTGATCTCTTCATAATAGTGCATCTTTCTGTTCATGGTTCTGGGTAATCTCTTCACACATTTTAAATGTTTTAATTTGTTTTCTCAGTATTTTATAGTTTCATCATACCAAAGCACACAGTCCAATAGCACATATATCACTGTAAGTTGATGTCTCTAACTCTTTGGGGAAAATACCCAGAAGGGGTATGAGTCCAATATAAATTGTCTTCCTAGTTTTGTGAGGAGGCACCACATGGATTTCCATAATGGTTATACTTGTTTTTATTCCACTATTTCTTGGGGACAGAATAGTATCAAGAATGGATAGATAGATGATAGATAGATAGATGAATAGATAGATAGATAGACATCACATTTTTTGGAATATATGTTCATTCCAAGAAATAAATATGCTACTAAAAACAAACTACCTAAGAAGACTTAATCCAGATGAAATAAAATGCCTAAGGTGACTAATAATTCATAAGAGATTGAATCAGTAGTCAAAAACCTCATAAGAAAAAAAATATTCAAGACCAGAGGTGAGAAATTGGGCAATGCTATCACTTGTATATTTTATTTATATCCATGCCTATTTTCCTTCCTTAAACAAATAAGAAAGGATTTAATAAGAAAGTTTTGTGCATTATAGTTCTGCTCAGACTGGAATTTTCCCTGTTGGTGATGTGACCTCAAGTTGTTCAATTATGATAATTCTCCCAGAGGGTATGTCTCTGGAAAGCGTGTTCTAGATAGCTTTTATCCTTCTGACATCTCAGTGCATTGCCTACCCTCAGAATTCTGGAGGTCCCACTGAGTTTAATTAAGGAAACTTCTCCCATTGAGACAGAGCAACTGAATGATACAATAGTATGCACTCTGGTTCAAATACAGGTAAAGTGTTCAAAGACATTGCACTTACCTTGGGGAGTGTTTGTCTATATTAGTATTCACAAAACTGTTTTCTTAGCATTACAGATGATATATTCAAAACATGATAGAATAGGGTTTTGATTTTTCTTTATGCTTTACTGAGTCTTAAATTCACTGACAGTATATGAGATCAGGCCACTATATCTGACTGGAAATCCAAGCATTCTGAAGGTTAGATCATTGTTTTATTTTTATTTCAAGAATTTCAAATATATGTCTCACCTACTTATGATTGTTTTACCACAAAATTTACCTTTTTACATCTCAAAATGCTTATTTATATTTGCTTGTATTAAGGACAAATTTTGCCAAGAATAAAGTTGACCTTTCTGTATAATAGATTCAGTTTTCTTGCAGTTTCATGACACTGCTGAGATTAGTATAAAGAAGAAACTTCTCAACTAATAGAAATCTCAGAATGACACTTTTGAAAGTTGAAATTATTTGAAGAATGTGCACAAGGATACAATAAATAAATACACAAAAGCAATTTAGAGAAGTGGACCAACAGGGGATGAGAGGAAGGAAGAGAGGGGAGTGGAGGGAAGGAGAAGGGAGGTCAGGGACAGGAAGGCAGGGGAGGAGCAGGAAGGGCAGATAAGGGGAGGGGAGGAGGCAATAATTTTAAAAGTAATTTTTTTCTGAATAATAAATCAACCTTCCTGCAAGCATGGAAAGAATTGATCAATAGAAACATTTCAAGGTACAGCGAAGATGCAAGTGTTATTTTGCTTTTTGCACACAGTGACCTGAGGGCATGAAGCTGTTATCTAGGACCAAGGAGAAGCATCGAATTATAGAACTTGGAACAAATGACACCATCCTTACAGGTAACTCAGGAAGGTTATTTACTTCTATGATTCTAAACTAGACTGTCCACTATATACACTGGTAACATAGGAACTCCTAATCCTTCAAAAGCTTTATATGATTGTAATAGTCAGTTATGTTTTAGGATCCTTTGATATAAGTGCGTATATTGATTTCCAATCTTGAAAACTCCTCTTGCATATTTCAAGATTATGAAAATGTAGAAAAAATTTTCCTCTTCTAACATCAATGTTCTCACTCACTGATTGCATTGTAAACATTTACGAGATTTTTAATGAGCAGGTGTTTATAAATTTCTAGTTAGGGTCACAGGAGCTGTCTTCTGCACATTGTTTAGAATATTAAAACATAACGTGTGATTTAGCTTCTGTAAGAATTAAAGAGTGAGTATAGAGAACGTAATATAATAGAAATTTGAATCAGTGAGTTAGAGGTTTATTGAAAAGAATTTTCTGTCTAGTAGGAGGAGAACTCAAACTGACTGGACTTAAGTGATGAGGATTGTATAATATGAGCAGAGATTTGCTTTTGGATGCTGGCTTCAAAGACATGTGGGGTCCAAGGATCGAATTTTTTAAACATAA
Organism: Chinchilla lanigera; assembly: GCF_000276665.1. Classification (NCBI taxonomy): domain Eukaryota; kingdom Metazoa; phylum Chordata; class Mammalia; order Rodentia; family Chinchillidae; genus Chinchilla; species Chinchilla lanigera. The sequence goes on along the minus strand of NW_004955511.1, from coordinate 85,352 downwards.
AAACATACTGTGTAAATATGCTGACAGAATCCTGCAATACAGGAAGGAATATAATGATGAGGAAATGGAGGGGGAGCATGGAAGAGCAGTGTTAGGAGTGATAAAGAGGATGAAGTCAACAGCATGAACAGAGACACTGGCCACAGATGAAAAGAATGATATTCCGTGTCTGTGAAGAGAAAGAAGGGCAGAATTTCTGAATCAGAGTAAAGTTGATGTCAGCTTTCGACAGCAACTGTCGTTACTAGGATTATTTTCAATGGAATATTGTGCTAGTGAATATGATCCCACTGAGAGTTTCCTTTCTGTGTATGTAGTCTTCCTGTCTCCGCTTCTCATCATCTATGTCACTGCTGTGATTCCTTCTCTTTCCCTCCTCTCCTCCCCTCATCTGCCCTTCCTGCCCCTCCCCTGTCTTCCTGTCCCTGACCTCCCCTCTCCTTCTCTCCACTCTCCTCTCTTCCCTCCTCTCATCCCCTGGCAGTCCGCTTTTCTAAACTGCTTTTGTGTATTTATTTATTGTATCCTTGTATGTATGTATCTATGTATGCACATTCTTCAAATATTTTCAACTTTCAAAAGTGTCAATCTGAGATTTCTATTAGTGCTTCAATCCCAAGAATGCAGAAAATCACACTCACTTTGTTACTGAGAAGTAAACATAAAATAAGTTGTATTGTTGTTTTACATTAAATATTTAACCCATCCTGTTTCATGGTGTTAGCTGCACTTCCATTAGCTTTCAGATAGAAAGCTGGTTATGGGAGATTCTTTTTTCTTTCACACACACATGTCTCTAAATTTTTCTTTCATATGATTATTTTATAAGAGCCCCAAAGTTAGGCTCCAAACTTCATCAAATTTGAATCCTTATAAT
>NW_004955511.1:82146-83525 GCF_000276665.1 Chinchilla lanigera | reverse complement strand
TTCTATTTGTGAGACCTCCTTTTACCTTGTCCATGGATAAATACTTAGCTGTGTTCTACACGGTTATCACACCTATGCTGAATCCCATCATCTATACTCTGAGAAACGAAGAGATGAAAAATGCCATGAAGAAACTCTGGACCAGAAAATAAAAATGAAGTGACAGAGAATCTCATCATTTGTGCTCTGTGAGGACAGTTATCTATGTAAAGAAGTCACATGTGGTTCTGTCATTAAACTAAATTTCCCCCCAATTTTAACAGCCATATATAAAGGAAAATATTTCTCTAGTCAGTTCTTCCAATGATCAACGTACATTTTAGGGGGTATTAGGATTTGAGAGGACTCTGATGGCCTTGCTGGATCTTGGCTCCTGCTCCACCATGGCTACTAAAGGCAGCACTAAGCAGTCGTCCAGGAGGGCCTACTCCTGCAAGATTATATTCACCTACTCTAGCGTCCTCAGTACTCTTCTTCAGGATGCATTCATCAGGTTTATGATCCCCATCTGGTTATTTGGCATATATGACATATGGATATTATTTGGTCTGCTGTTCTCTGTACTATGATGACCCTGGTTAACAGTTACTTGGTAACCTTTGTGAACAAGAATGTAAAATTTTTCCTCAAGTATGAGTTTGTCAGAAGAGGGTGGATTCTGTTTCCAAAGAAGTGACTCAAAAACTTTCTGAAGTCAATGGTAGAGAAATGTCTCATGTGGAGAAAGAGGGTAGATGCTTGTAGAAGAACAACGTGGCTGATGATGTACCTCCAACATTTTCTATCTTCTGTAAGAAGACTCTGTTCCTAGTCTTGGTCATTGTGATCTGCTTCGCTGTAGGAAGAACTCCAATCCCACGGGGAACATCTTGTCCATATCTGAACGATCAGGGATAATTGCCTTTCTGTCTCTGCACTCCAAGGAGACCCTGCCGGCTTAGCAACTTGCCTTTTTATCTATGGGTGGCCTTGGTATTTGGAAAAGGAGCAGGATGCGCCTCGTGAGGGAGATTCAATATGTTTTTATTGCCTCAGAGTTTCAGGGTTAAAAAATATAACAGAATGTAATTCATTATTTGTTTACTGGCACTTTATGACCAATACTTGAAATTAAATGAATTGAATGGAAAACTCAGATTATCAGCACACTTATCTAAAAACAAATAGTCTTACAATCTTATATGATCACAAGAGGAGAACATGATCTGTTTCCTGTATCTATTGGAAGTCACAGCACCCTGGGCTGAGCTGTTATTATTTATAACCATAGCAAGAAGTTAACTTGTTCTCCTTTTTTCCAAGCACTATATTTCAACTACTTTTGAATCATAAAATTGGAATAGAACATTTCTTGAACAGACTGAACAACAGCCTCGTGT
>NW_004955511.1:76583-79525 GCF_000276665.1 Chinchilla lanigera | reverse complement strand
TTAACTTTGTATGTAGCTATGCTACTAAATTTGCTTATTAAATTTAGAAGTCTTTGGAAGTTTATGCATTTTGCTATGTAAAGTATCATGGCATCTCTGAATAATGATAATTTTATTTCTTCCTTTCCTAGCCTCATTCCTTTTGTATATCTCTCTTGTCTGCTCTGGTCCATAATTCTAGAACCGTAATGAAAATGAGTGATGATAGTGGACATCCTTGTCTTGTACCTGATTTAGAGTGAAAGCTTTCAGTTTTTGTGCATTTAATAAGAGTTTGTCTCTTGGTTTGTCATAGATGTCTTTATTCAGATTAATGTAAAGTCCATCTGTTCTAATTTTCTGTAGTGTTTTTATCATATATTACAGTTGGTCTTTATCAAAAGCTTTTTCTGCATCTATTGAGATAATCACGTGATTTTTGCCATTGGCTCAAATTTATATGATATATTTTGTTTATTTATTTTCATATATTGAACCATCCCTGCATTCCTGGGATGAATCCCAGTTTGTCATGTTGCATAATCTTCTAGATGATTTGTTGCATTCTGTTTACTGATGATTTTTGCATCTGTATTCATTAGGGGATTGACCTGTCATTCTCCTTTTTAGTTAGGTCTTACTCTTGTTTTAGTATTGGGTTAATACTTGCCTCCAAGAATGAGATAGGGAGAATTGCTTCCCTTTCAATTTCATTGAACAGTTTCAGCAACATTGGTATTAAATCTTCTGTAAATTTCTTACAGAATTCAACCATGAATCCATCAAGACATTGGATTTTCTTTGTTGGTGAGTTTTTAATTACATTTTCAATTTCATTAACTGATATTAGATTATTCCAGATTTGTATAACTTTTTTATTTAAAGAGAAAAAAAAACAATAACAAAATAACAATGAAGACAGAAACAAAACAACACAAAACAATAAAAAAGACAGGATTTCAAAACAAGATGATAGTAATTAACAATGGGTGTTGTATTACATATTGTTATCTTTGGCAAAGTGTTTTAGATTACCAGATGTAAGAATGCAAGATTGATCAAATAATTAAAGACAATAACAAGTAATATTGGTAATTCATATGTTTCTAGGAATCTGTGTTTTCCATCTTATGAGAGTAAAGATTATCAAAGTAGGTGTTAATGATCTTCTGAATTACCACAGGACCTGTAGTCATTTCACACTTTTCACTCCTCATTGCATGAATTAGAATTCTTTCTTTTCTTTGATAAGATTGGCTAGATATTTAATAATTTTAATTACTCTTTTGAAGAACCAGCTCTTTGATATAATAATTCTTTTATTATTTTCTAATTCTCAATAGTGTTATTTTCTACTCTGATCTTTATAATTTCCTCTCTTGCATGGGCTTTGGGCTTGACTTGTTCTTTTTTCTAGAAAATTGAGGTGCAGAATTATGTTTTTTAAGTGTGCTTCTTCTGTTTTCCTGATATAGAATTCACTGCTGTAAATTTCCTCTTAGGACTTCTGTCATTGCATCCCACAGGTTCAGGCATGTTCCTTTTTCATTTTGGCTTGATTCTAGATATGGCTTAATTTCCTCTTTAATTTTATGTGTGATCCATTGGTTGTTCAGGAGGGTGTTATTTAATTCCATGTGTATATTGTGTTTCGCTGCTTCTTTTGTCATTAATTTCCAATTTCATTGCGCTATGGTGAGATAATATGCAAGGGATAATTTCATTTATTTGCATTTTCTTAAATATATTTTATGGACTAGTAAGTGGTTTATTTCAGAGAACAACCTGTGTGCAGCTAAGAATGTGTATTCTGATGTTACTGGGTGAAACACTATGTAAACTTATACTAAGTCCATTTGTTCATGGGTTTGGTTCCGCTCTGTTATTTCCTTGCTGATTTTTTTGTCTAGTTGATCTATCTCTCTTTGACAATGGGATATTAAGATCCTCCAGTGCAATTGTATTAGTACTTATTTGATTTTTCATGTCTATTAATGTTTATCATATATAGTTTATTGTTCCTGTATTTGGTACATATTTATTTATGATTGTTATCTATTTCTCTTGAACTTTTCCCCTAACAAGTATGTAGTGACCTATTTTATCTCTTTTGATCATTCTTGGGTTTGAGTTTACATTGTCTGCAAACAGAATAATTATGCCTGCTTTTTTCTGAATAGCTGTTGTATGGAATTTTTTTTCATCCTTTCACTTTCAATCTATGAGTTTCTTTTTGAGTGAAATATATTTCTCATATATAGCACATTCTTGGATCTTGTTTCTTGATCTGCTCTGTCAGTCTCTTTCTTTTGCTTAGTGAATTAAGACCATTTACATTGATGTTTATTCTTCTATGCATTGACTTATCTTTGTCATGTGATTTTGCTGCTGTTGGATCACCGCGTTTTCTCTCTTTAAAAAAAAAAGTATTAAGCAGAGTGAATGACACATAGTAAGAGTGTCATAGAATTTGTTCTTCTGGATCTTACTGTAGATCCCCAAGGACAAAAGGTATTATTTGTCGTGTGTTTATTCTCCTCCATTGTGACACTGGTGGCTGCTCTGCCTACCTGTCCTTGGGCTCCCCGGTGTACTCTTCCTGGCTGATCTGTCACTCAAGGAGGCTGTTTATGCCACTGCTGCTTTATCCAAGTTGACTTGCAAGGTCATTTTGACTTTAGTAAAGAGCCAGAGGTACATGGTGCCATATCCAGAAAGTCAGGTTGAATGAGGACACAGCTTAATGTTTTTAGGAGCCTTTCTTTCCCATACATGGCAACCACCAGCAGCAGTCATCAAATTTTGACTTTATATCATAAAGACTTTCAGGAAAAAGAACTTCCACAATGGTTTGAGAAAGTGGAAAAGTATGTTCAAAGTAACGAAGCTTTTAGTTGGAGGGGATCATTAATAGAAATGTCTTCCATGTAATAATTTTATTTGTTTTTATTTTAAAAATAAAA
>NW_004955511.1:73952-75643 GCF_000276665.1 Chinchilla lanigera | reverse complement strand
CATATATTTATTTGCCATTTGTATCTCCTTGTCTGAGAAGTGTGTATTCATCTCAGCTGCCCATTTTTGGATAATTTTAAAATATTTTACTTCAACACTCATCTATTTCTTGTGCACACTCCATATTTATTCTTGGCAGAAACAAGCATATTTCCATATACACACAGTGGTTACATTTCTGTGTGAAGAATCTGCAGTTATTGCTCAGGCTACTAAAGATCTTTAAATACAAGTTCACAGAGGTCTACCCCATTTCTAATTTTCCATTTTCCCATTACCAAATAAATTGCACTTATAAAGATGTACTAAAATTGTTGTAACCTTCAAAATGTTTCTAAGTATTGTTTATAACAAATATATCCCCAAAAATTCTTTTTCTTAAGTCTAACAACAAACCTTTTGAATATATCTCAAGATGTGTTCTTGGAATCTATTTGTAGAGTCATTTGGTGTACATAATTAACATGCTGATATTCAAATACTGAAAAATACCACCCATGAACTTACTGCAGAACTGTAATAAAAATATGTATCTCCTCCCTCTCAACAAACACCCCTTAAAAATGACAATATGATATATGGCAATCTGATTAAATAATACACTGGTCTGGTCTAATCGAAATTGAATAATTTTGGCATAAGCCTTTTTTCAGTTTTAAATAATATGTATTGGGTTTTTATTCTGTGAGTTGTCTATTAAAGACCTGCGAGTATTTTCTCTGATTGCTCAGATTTTAGGTACTGATTTCATGACAGAAGTTATATACAGTAAGATTATCCCTTTTAATTTATTGAATCAAATTTGCTTTTGATATTTTATTTATGAGGTAATATTTTGTTGTGTATCAATATGTCTAGACTTCCTTCAACTCTGTCAATATTGCTTTATTTTGGAAAGCATACTGGAAAGGTTTTTCCTAATTTGCTGTTAGCCTAAAATTCTTCCATGCATTTTAGCATGTAATTTTTTAGTATTCTTGTAGCTTTATAGTGCTGTACCATCTAGAGTTTGTGGTGTTATCAAGAGTTTAGAAATAATAATTGGATATCAATTTTTTCTCTGTAGACACTATTATAGGACATAATTATTTTTGCATTGCTTTGAAATCCCGATTTTGTGGAATTCTAAAATCTCATATGCATTTGCATCCACTTCATGACTCCATTGGCTTCCACAGATCTTTTTACTACTGCTAATTAAGACTGCTTTAGACATAAGGCATAAGACTGCTTTATGTATAAAATTTATCTTCATGTCTAATATACCCAGTATTGCTAATTTGTATTAAATCAACCTCATTCTTTCATATTTGTTTGAAGTTAAATTAAAATAGACCCACTCTCATGAAAACTTTCAATAATTTTTCGGAGAGATTTCATTTAGAAAGGGTTACATAGTAAGAGTTTATAATTTTTGAGATTTGACTCACACAGTCTGTCTTTTCATTCAACAATTACTTTTTCATTTTCTAAAGAGTATAAAAAATAATAAAAGACATTAGAAACAACACAGAATTTTACTAAACAAGATAATAGGAATTCAGCAATGGTTATTATAGTACATATTGTTGTCTCCACATTAGCTGTTCAGATTATCAGAAATAAACATGAAAAATTGGTCAAAAAATTAAAGAGAAAAAAATTTAAACATTAACTGATCCTTTCAATAAACCAATAGAAATCAGCAGTAC
>NW_004955511.1:70192-73322 GCF_000276665.1 Chinchilla lanigera | reverse complement strand
AACAATAAGAGACCTACAATAGCAAAAGTAATCCTGGGCAACAAAGGAAAGGTAGGAACCATCACAATCTCTGACTTGAAATTATATTACAAAGTGACAGTGATAAAATCTGTATGGTCCTGGTTAAAAACACAGACCTGAGGATCAATGCAACAGATTAGAAGATGCAAACATGACTATAAACACACCCAGCCACTTTATCTGTGAAAAAGGAGCTAAACATGTTCACTGGAAGAAAGATATCCTTTTTAATAAATAGTGCTGAAAAAACTAGCTTTCCACATGCCAAAGACTAAAATTAGACCCATGCCTGTCACCAATAAACTAAAGTGAAAATGGATCACACTTCTAAATATTAAAACAGAAACACTAAATCTACTGGAGGAGAAAGTAGGTAGAAATCTTAAAGACATAGGCATAAGCAGAGAGTTCATGAACAAAAACTGAACGGCAGGGGCAATATTTCAAAGAATCAACAATTGGGATCTCATCTTATTGAAAAGTCTTTGTATATCAAAAGAAATCCCCAAAGAGTAAAAAGAAAACCCGTGAACTGGAAAAAAAATTCCGTAATATGCTTTTTGTCTTGTTTTCTTAGATGAGATATTTTATTTTGCAGTCATCTTTTGTTTGATTTTTTTGTGTGTGGTGTTTCTTTTGGTACCAGTACCTTGGTGGTTTTTTTGGAACTCAGGACCTTGTGCTTGCCAAGCAGGCACTTGTGCTACTGAGCTATATCCTCAGCGCAGGCATCTTTTGTTTGAATATAGGAAATGTATGGCTTATTTTCATTTTTCAGTACAATACGATTTCCACAGTGCACAACAGTCCTGTAGCGCACAGGTTCCTTCACTTCTCTTTCTTGTGAGACTGTTGACAATCAATTCTTTGTTATTCTGCATTAAGGGTTTGCTTAGTGCTTCTGTTTCATTTGGAGGCAGTGTGTTAGCTGCTGTGTCTAATACTGTATGCGTTTCAGGTATACGTCATTTTGTTAGAATATACTTTCATTCAGACAACCCCGTATGATCTTTATCACTTGGAAGACTTTTACTGTGATCTCTTTTCACCACTCTAATTTTTATTTATTTGCATTTTCTCTAGTTTTTCCTTAATTAGTCTAGCTCACCGTTTGTCAGCTTTGTTAGTCCTCATGTAATAATAATCAGATTCAAATTGGTGAAAGAGGAGTTAGAGATGGAGCCAGGGAGAGAGGCAGGAGAAGAGGATTGAATAAGAGAAACAAACTGTGCTGTGCAAATGCACATTCCCTCTGGTATGCTTGCAAACTGCATGCACTGAATACACATAATAGGTAAATAAATATTTAAAAATTCTTAAAAGTTTTTGTTTTTAATTGCTTTCTTATTTTAAAAATTCACTAATGGTTACTGCACCAATCTGACTGACAAATGATTATGTCTCTGATTCACATACTTATATTTGTAACTAATTGGGGGAATTTAGTCATATTTTGTCAACAGGTTCTAGTTGAATTTCTTATTATGAGATTTACATTCCATATGATTTAGGTCCTTTGACACATATAGCTGTGTGTATTGTGGCCTCATTTATTGTCTATTTTTATAAGTGTCCCAAGAATCCTTAGATTTGAATATTCCCTCATGTGTTTTCTCTTTCCCTGTTCCTCTTCTTTTTTTTTTTTTGGTACTGAGAACTGAACTCAGGACCTTAAGCTTGCCAGGGGCACTTATACCACCGAGCTATATCCCCAGACCTCCGTGTTCCTCTCTAATGTACATTCTAACCACTGATCTGTTTCAAACTACGGTGTATTCAGACTTTTTTATGTAGTGGTGAATAGACTATACAGGCATTTGAATCATGTTTTCAATGGATTGTGGTGAAATCAAGTTTCCTCCTCGCTGGTTTTGAGTTCTGAGGTCAAATGAAAATGCATTGGTTAAAGGATATATTCCCTGAATTCATGTATTTTGTTAATGCATGATATTTTAAAAATGGACTTTTCATTAGTTACTATCAATTTTGCAAAGTACTAAGATTTAAAGAGGTGGTTTCATACATGAATATTTTACTTATATTTTGATCATATTCAGTGACCTGATTTTAACAAGAGAGTTTCTACGTATTTCATTTCTGCCCAAACTGGTTATTCCCTTTTTGATGAGTTGACAACAAGTTGTTCAATTATGACATTCCCCAGAGAATGTCTCTGAAAATTGTGTTTTAGACAGTTATTCTTCTTCTGGCATTTCTGGAGCTGCATACTGTACCCCTAGAATTGTGACTGAGGTTCCAGTGAGTTTAATTACAGAAAAAAACCACCTTGGAGATTCAGCAAATAAGTAGCTCAATGATACGTGTTATGGTACAGATGAAGTGTTCACAGACTTTTGGCCTAACTTCAGGGAGTGTTAGTTTATCCCAGCATTCATACGGTTGTTTTCTTAGGAATTGATAAATTCAAATCATGATGAGTAGTGATTAAATGTCATATCCAGGGCTGGGGATTTAGCTCAGCAGCAAAGCGCCTGCCTGGCAAGCTCAAGGTCATGAGTTCGGTTCCTGGTACCAGAGAAAAACCAAGGAAAAAAAAAAATAAATGTCATATCCATACTTAGTCAACCTTAAATTCAAGTATGGTGTGAGAAGCCAGGCCAGAACATTGGACTGGTATTAATAATAATTTCATTATTTCACTTCTACAAGTCTAAAACACATATTGGAAATACAAATGTGTTTCATGAAACTTTTTCCCAAAAAATTTTATTATTTTAACTGAAAATGCTTATTTAATATTGGTTTGTATTTAGGCTAACTTGCCCAACAATGCATATTTAAGGTTTGTTTGTTTCTTTGTTTGTAATGACAATCCAGATTTCTTGTAGTTATAGGACATTCTTGATATTGCTTTTAAAAATCTCAACAAGTAAAAAATAACATTTCCCTTCTGAAAGACATGAATCAATCTTTCAGTGAATTAGGAAAGAAAGGGAACATCTTGAGTGCAATGATGGGTGTGTGCTCTTTGCTTTCTGTATTTTCAGTGATGGACCCCATGGGTGAAGCTGTCATCACAGGGGACCACGGGGAAGCCTCCAAAATCCAGAGCTTGGAATGAGTGGCCATCTCCTCATGTGGGTAACTC
>NW_004955511.1:60459-68857 GCF_000276665.1 Chinchilla lanigera | reverse complement strand
CTTAAATAGTAAACTTTAGAAGTGCTATTAAAATAATGCACAAAATACATTGTGCACATATCTTTTTGTTTTTGTTTTTGTTTTTGTTTTTCTCCGGTACTGGGAACCGAACTCATGACCTTGCGCTTGCCAGGCAGGCGCTTTGCCACTGAGCTAAATCCCCAGCCCCCATTGTGCACGTATCTTCATGTAGTAAGGCATTAATTACCATGAAAAAGATCACAAAGAATATAATTATGATGAATGATATGTGGATTGTTATTTCAACAGAGATTCTCAAATTGTGTTCCAAAATAATAAAATTCAAACTGGAGAGAACACCCTTTAAAATTTTACCAGTCAACTTTAAAGCTTTATCACATTTAAAATCTAACATCTAGGAAGTGATATTTGTATGTATTTTGTTGTCATTTTCTCCTTAGATGTGAATGACAACATCCTATCTATGTTTACTGGTAACATGGATGTACGTTTTCTTTATTGCTGCTTATATCATTTGTCCACTTTGCAAATGGTTTGTATTTTATTTATTAATTTCTTCAAAACTTTTGCATATTTTAGATAGTAACTTTTTATGCTCCCTAAGGTGTCATTCCATTGTCCAAATACTTTTTTCTGCTTATTTGAGGATGAATTCCTAACTGTTAAAAAAGTTAAAAATAGCAATGTCTCTGAGATACCTATTCTTAACTGAAAAAATTTTTGTACTGTAGGAATGTGGAAAGTCACCTTTCTTAATTGCCCTACAGTAAATATATTTCTTGCTGTTTTTTATATTAAATTTAATAGACCCTTACTTTTGTATGTATAGTTAATTATATGTGCAAATATTTTAACTGGCTAAGAGGAAGCTAGCTGTAGCAGACTGATTTATCTTTCAAAGCCAGTCATTTCCACCCCATGTCTCTAATTCCTTATTTCTGACACCATTGCTCTTCAAAAATCCACCTTGTTTCCATCAAAATTGCAATCTCATAATCTTGGACAAGACTGGAAAAAGTAAATGACAGTGCCTATAAATGAAATGAATAAACCTATTATCTTAAATTTCTGCAGTCACGCTAATAATTGTGTTCAGATAATTTTGTTCTGAGCAGAGACACAAGGACACACAGAAGGACGTATGGAACATAGGAACAATGTGACCGGGTTTGTGCTCTTGGGGCTCACTCACAGCCTCCAGGGTCAGAAAATACTAGTTGCTGTGTTCTTCCTGATCTACCTGGTGACAATGACAGGCAACCTACTCATCATCCTGACTGTGGTGTTCAGCCCAGCCTTGGATGCCCTGATGTTCACTTATGGATGCCGTTTGTTCCACTACACTTATCCCAAACATAAGACTTACTTTATGAGAGGTGCACCATTTCCTTCAAACTTGCATGACACAGCTCTTTGCAGTTCACTTATTTGGTGGTGCTAACATAGTACTCCTTGTTGTCATGGCCTGTGACCTCTGTGTGGCCATCTACAAACCCCTGCATTATCTGGCCATCAGGAACCAACAGCGGTGTGCTCTGCTGCTGCTCCTGACCTGGGTGGGGGGTTTTCTGTACATAAAAAGTACATGCTGCTCCACATGTACCTTTTATTTACAACCTGCCTTTCTGTGGCCCCAATGTCATCAACCACTTCATCTGTGACATGTACCCCTTATTAAAACTCGCCTGCACACATACCTAGCAGGTTAGCCTCACCGTGCTGGCCGATGATAGGGTGATCTCTGTGGCCATCTTTACAATCTTGCTGGTCTCCTACAGTGTCATTCTGTGCTCCCTGAAGAACGTGAGTCAGGAAGGGAGGTGCAAGGCCTTATCCACCTGTGGCTCCCACATCACAGTGGTCGTCCTCTTCTTTGTTCCTTGCATTTTTATTTATGTGAGACCTCCCTCTATCTTGCCCATCGATAAATCCTTGACTTTGTTCTAAACGGTCGTCACCCCCATGTTGAACCCCCTCATCTATACTCTGAGAAATGCAGAGATGAAAAGTGCCATGAAGAAGCTTTGGTCTAGGAAACAAAAATGAGTTTGTTCCACTTTTGTTCAGTGAAGAGTTAGTTCTTCCAGGAAAGTCATGTGTGATTATTTGTGTGCTGAAACTTCCTTCAGGTCTAATAACTGAACAATAAATAACATGTACTATATGAATTCTTGCAATAATCCCCACAAATTTTTAAGGCTATTAGAATTTGTTAGGAAAAAATATATTGTTTGTTGAAATGTTTCAGTTGAGGCTATCAATTTATGTGCTATAATTAATGGTATAAACTTATTTTACTTCATAAGAGGTTTTTTTCATGTTTGTTACAAAACAAAAAGTCACTATTTTACAGAATTATGTGAGAAAACCAAAATATAAATAAAACTCAAGATATAAGATAAGTGACATGGAGTGGGGAGATAAGTGATTGTCAAATATGAAGGGGATCAAGACTTGGATGGAAGGATGAGGGGATGAAATTAAGGCTGAAGATGTGTCCCATACATGCACCAACTCCACTCAAGGGATATAAGCACTGCATACTGCAAATGTGTACTGATAAAGAGATATAAAAGCATGAAAAAGGAATCGCTAATGTTTATAATACATTTTGCAAAAATAAAATCTTACATAAATGCAGCTTTTTCTTCTTTCAGAATTTCAGAAAATAATGCTGGATCACATACATATTTGAAATTCTTATCTCATTATTTTGTTTGGTGAGATCTAAATAAATAATCCTTCTTCTTAGCATGTTATGCTTGAAGAAGAATAATTCTTTAATTTTACTAGAATCAGAAAGAAGCTGTAAATTTAAACAGCAGAAAACAGTACTAATGGTGACATTGAAATGACTTTTTTTCCTGGGAATTTAGCCTTTCTTTGCAGTTGTTTTTCCCTTAAAGTTTAGTCCAATAGAGATAGACAGATTATTATATTTTAAATTCTCATAGATTGTTTAATTTTAAATACTTGAGGACCATTGTGTTATTTTGTCACCAGTTTCTAGTTGACTTCCTTATTATCATAAATAGAATCCATAGGATTTAAATCCTTTGAAATAAACAGCAATGTGTGCCTCGGTCTGTGTTATGTATTTTGGTGAAGATTTCATGAATACTTGCAGGTACATAGGACAGCCCCACACCTGTTTTTGCTTTTCCAATTCATGTTTCAATACACATCCTAATGTCCAAATTGTTTGAAACACAGACTTTTTCAGACAGGTGAACTAGGCTGTATTTGAATCAAATTTTCAATGACTTCTTCCAAAATCAATTTTCCTCATCTCTGCTTGTGAGTTCAGATGTCTACTGTAAATTGTTACAGTCTGTAAGTAACAACTTTGCCTGTATTGTAGGGCACAAACTTTGAAAACTATTCTTTTTATTCGTGCCTCTTATTTGTCCAAAATGCTGGGATTCAACATGCTGTGTACAAACATGCATAAAGCACTCATATACTTGGATCATATCCATCTCTTCTATTACCCTTCCTTCAACCCGTAGACTATGATATTTCAATTAGAGAGTTTTCCCATATTTTATTTCTGCTCAGCCTAGATTTTCCCCTTTTGGAGGTTTGACCTCAAGTTAGTCAATGACATTATTTCTCCCAGAGGACTTGTCTCTGGAAGTCGTGTTCTAGATTGTTATTCTTATGGCATCTCTGGAGGTGCATAGTCTGCCCTCACAGTTATGACTGAGGTCCCAGTGCGTTTAATTATGGAGTAAGTCGCCTTTGCACATGCGGCAAGTGAAGGAGTCAAGCATAGATCCTGTGGATCCAACACAAATAAAGTGTTGACAGACTTGTCCTTCCCTCAGTGAGGGTTTGGCTAAATGAGCAATCATTCGACTGTGTTCTTAGACATCAAAACAAGAGAATCAAAGCAGGATGAATCAGGCATTACAGGTTTTTCTCCATCCATCACCCCCTCCTAAAGCCATTTGAAGGCAGGGTGATAGACCTGTCTAGGAATCAAAATATTTCAAAGGCTATTTCATTATTTCTCTCTTATTTTAAAAAACACAAATTGCAAATATATGTCTTAGTTATGCATGATACTTTTTCCCAATAAATTTACCTATTAGACATTAAAATGCTGCTTAATGTAGTTCTTAGGCAAAATATTGCCAAAACTGAATTTTGAGTATTTCCTTTTTATAATTAACATTCAGGTTTCTTGAGCTTGTATGACATTCATGGTATTAAATTTAGCAACGGTAACACTTTAATGAAGAAATATTTTTCTATAAATCACATAAATTATCTTTGCTGCAAGCATGGCAAGACTGGTCAGTGGAAACATTCCCAGGTACAGCTATGGTGTGCATGGTATTTTGCTCTCTGTATTCCCAGGGACGGCATCAATGTGTGAAGCTATTGTCATTTAGGACCAGGAGAAATCACCAGTCCAGCCCCTGGACTGAAGGACTGTCTGCCTATGTGCAGGTAACTCGGGAGGGACACTCATGTGTCAGGCTCTGGGAGGGTTTTCATAATGCAGCTACAATGGATTCATCACAGTAGAACTCATAATTTTTTCAAGCTTCTATAGGAATCTGATAGTAAGTTACACTTCAATGTCCTTTGTCACTGCTAAACTATAAATAAATTGCTGCCAATCTTTAACTCTTTTAGCATCTCTTAGCACTGTATAAACCTAGAATGAATTTGCTTTCTCTAACATCAGTGTTCTTGTAACTATTTTGGATTATAAGTATTTGGGAGATGGTTGGTGTGCAGGTGTTTATAAATCTCTTGATAGTACTAACACAATTATCCTCTAAACATTGCTTACAATATTAAATATTAAAAGGTGATATCATATGTGTAGAAGTTAAATGAGTAACTTTAGAGCACAGGGTGTGATAGGTAAGCAAACAAAATTTTATATAAATTCTTAGGAATGGTGGATCAAGTGGGAAGAGGACTCAAACTGACCTTTGGGCTTAATACAGGAAGAGGTTTTTCTAAGAAGAGGTGAGAATTGAGTGGGATCTTCCATGAAAGAGACGTGGAGCAAAGGATAGATTTCATCCAACATGCAGATATGCTGCCTAAATAGGACCACAAAGTCCTTAATCCTAGATACAAAAACTGATAATGTAAAAAATAGTGGAGGAAGTTGGAAGAGCAGTGCCCTTAAAAAGGTGAAATCTACTATCTGAGCAGAGACAGGGAATGGAATTTAGAAAATGAGAATTCATATTTGTGTAGAGGAAGGTGGCTGAATTTATGAAGTGGCTCTGAAGAATATGTCAACAAAAACTTAAATCATGACTAGTTCTATGATTATTTTCACTGGAAACTGAGCTAGTGAAAATGGACTCTGTTAAGGTACCATGTTGTTTGTTTCCCTTGCCCCATCTCCTTCTCTTTCTTCTTCTCTCCTCCCTCACCTTCATTTTCCCTGCCTGTCTTCCTCCTCGACTGGATGCCCCTCATGTCCTGTTAATGCTTTGCACATCATAATTGCTCCTTGTGGCACCAACAACACAGATGTAGATCGTGCTTTAGAAAAGTGTGTGCCCTTCCATATCCCAAAGCCCATACACCCACACACAAACATTTACAATTGCGTATATATGATCATTTATATTTGTTTTATAGTATTATCCAGTTATACAGACTTTTAGGTGTATTTCTTTCCTATGCCTCTGTAATTGTGGAAATTTCTTCTAGAGTATTTATATAATTGTAATTATTTAAATGGCTGTTTTCTATTTAATGGCTGTAATATTCTATCCAGCCACATCTTCTTTTAGCATTCATCTTTGTATTTTTTATCTTTCTCTTTAATGTCATTAAAATAAGGCCAAAAACCATAGTGTGCACAAGTTCTTATGTACCAGAGCTTTAATTTTACTGCCATACATTCCAAAGTGTTTAACAGCTGTGCTGAAAGGTATGTATATTTTTACATTATGTAGAGATTGAGAAATTATATTCCAAAAACTATAAAAGTCAAACTACAAGAAAATACTCTAAAAGATTCTTTTCATTTTAACTATTTTTAAAGTTTTATCACATTTAAAATGTGATCTTTATCAAATGGTATCCCTTTTATTTATCTACTTGTTGATCAATTTAGCACTTTTCCGCATGCTTTGTGATCACTGACTGTATCTTTTGAGTTGCTTGTTTATATCCTTTCTTCAGTTTGCTATGTCCTTGTGTGTTTCAAATTAATTTCTTAAAGTTTGTTGTCTGTTTCTGGTGCTATTTCTGCTTATGTTCTCTAAAATTCAAATCCTTTATCTAAATTAACTTTATGCAATTATTTCAGGCACAATTTCCTACATTGGTAAATTATTTGAAGTTGTCGAAGGTGTTAATTTGAGAATCCTCTGATTAGGTGAAAAGATTCTTCCATACCCATAAGTAGAAAATCATCTCTATTTCATTTCCTTGTGGTATAGAGGAAGTTTTCCTGTCATTTCACATTAAATCTTCCCTATATGTGCATTTTCGAATTTTCATTTTGGAATGATCTATGTGTACAATATTATTAACAATCAGATGAAAAGATAGTTTTGGGTGATTCATTTTTCTTTTATGAAAACTTGTTGTTCTGTATGTCTCTGGTTACTTATTTCTGTTGCCCTTAGCATATAAGATCACTGAACTTATGGGTATGTTTCCAATTTGCATTATTATCTCTTTCCGTTCTGGAACATAATAAATCATAATGGCTATTTACAGGATGAAACATAAGCTATCTTAAAATTTCATGTACTCATTAGTAATAATTCTGTTTGTAGATAATTTCGTTCTGAGCAGTGACAGAAGGACACAAAGAAGGGCATATGGAACAAAGGAACAATGTGACCGAGTTTGTGCTCTTGGGGCTCACTCAGAGCCGCCAGGGTCAGAAAATACTATTCGCTGTGTTCTTGCTGATCTACCTGGTGACAACGGCAGGCAACCTAGTCATCATCCTGACTGTGGTGTTCAGCCCAGCCTTGGATGCCCCGATGTACTTCTTTCTTGGTTATTTATCACTTATGGATGCTGTTTATTCTAACACAGTTACCCCAAATATGATGATAGACTTACTCCATGTGAAGAAAACCATTTCCTTCAAAGCTTGTATGACACAGCTTTTTTTAGAACACTTCTTTGGTGGTGCTGAGATTTTGCTCCTGGTTGCCATGGCCTATGACCGCTATGTGGCCATCTGCAAACCCCTGCATTATTCGACCATCATGAACCAACGAGTGTGTGTTCTACTGTTGGTACTGGCCTGGGTTGGTGGTTTTCTGCATGCTATACTGCACATCTTTTCTGTTTACAACCTTCCCTTCTGTGGTCCTAATATCATCGACCACTTTGTCTGTGACATGTACCCCTTATTAAAACTCGCCTGCACTGACACCTACATTATTGGCCTCACAGTGCTGGCCAATGATGGTGTCATCTGTGTGGTTATCTTTTCACTCTTGCTGGTCTCCTATGGGATCATTCTGCGCGCCCTGAAGAACCTGAGTCAGGAAGGGAGGCGCAAGGCCTTATCTACCTGTGGCTCCCACATCACGGTGGTCGTCCTTTTCTTTGTTCCTTGCATTTTCATGTATGTGAGACCTCCCTCTACCTTGCCCATTGATAAATCCTTGACTGTGTTTTACACCATTATCACCCCTATGTTGAACCCCCTCATCTATACTCTGAGAAATGCAGAGATGAAAATTGCCATGAAGAAACTTTGGACTGGAAAATGGAAGTGAAGTGACAGAGAATGGTATTGCATGTATTTCCTGATGAGAGTTGCTATTTCCAAAGTAGTCACCTCTGATTATTTCACTAAATTAAATTTTCCCTCAAGTTCAATAACTGTGCATAATGGGAAATATATGATCCACACAATTTTAAGACTATAAGATTATTTTTGAATAACTTTTTAAATGTAAAATTGTTCTACCAAGATTGTAGTTGTATGTGACACAATTACTATTGTACATTTATGTTTTTAAGAAAAGATTTCTTCATGATTAATATAGAACTAAATTCATCCTTTTCCAGAATTAATAATGTTCATGATAATTTGGAAACCATAAAGTAGAAATAATATGTAAATACCTGGTTTCTCCTATCACAGATTAAAAATATTAATGGATCATATCCATATTTGAAATATATATATTTGTTTTGTGAGATACTTTCCATAATTTTATTCATATTGCTTAACTCATTATGCTTGAAGAGGAAAAATCCTTCATTTTTAATGTCATCATAAGGAGTTACATGCACAAGGAAGAAGTAAATGACTAGGGGAGATGCGCAGGAACACAGCTGCATGTTCCTCTACTTCCCAGCTGGAAATCCTTTGAGTGTCTTGGAGGAGAAGCTTTGTTTGGTGTCACGTTTTACTACAAATAAAGACTATCCCTTAGTCTTCCTATATAGTTGAGTA
>NW_004955511.1:46855-60319 GCF_000276665.1 Chinchilla lanigera | reverse complement strand
ACTCTGCTATTTTCCATTACGTTCTTCATTATTTCCTTAAGTATTTATGTTCTCCTGAAAGGGACAGGCTCTGCTTTTCATATACCAAGTTCGCATAATCCTTAATCCATACACTACAAATATACAATACAGACCTGCACAGTAGACAGTTGTCAAAGATTTTGACAGTAATGCTCTTTTCATTCTTATCTCTTTATTTTTGAATTACATATATTTTTACGTAATTATTTTAATTGCACATAGTAAAGGTCTTACACAGCAAGACCTTTCTATACTATTATATAATGCATACTGACCAAATCAGTGTGGATAATATTTCTATCTTCTGAGCCTTCAAAAATTTGATTAACAGGTCAAAGATACACATAGTTATGGGAATCAGCATGATATTTTCATATGAATATGCAGTGGGTTTTAGATTATATTTTCTATATCTAATATGATAGAAAACATACGATCAACAACACTTGCTCTTGCTCCCCTGAAAAGTCTGTCATTATGGGAGACTAAAGCCAAGTGAAAATGAGTGTTTCTCATTGCTAACTCATGCTATCTAAATAACTCTGTATCATTACTTTTATCCTTATTATTAGTTCATAGAAACTGACTGTAGCATTTAGACTCAGTCCAGACATAAACACAAATTCACGCGATTGTTTCGATTATTTCTTTGTACCAGAGTTCACACTATGTCTTACATTTTTGGATTTGCAATTGATTTTCAGATTTGCACAGTTATACTCACTGAATTCATGTATTTTGTTAAGGCATGATCTTCTAAAAATATACTTTTCATTTGCTACTATCAGTCTTAAAAAGTACTTGTATTCAAAGAAGTGGTTTCATATACGCATATATTACTCATATTTTGATCATATTCAGCCACATTATTACCCTACTTTAAAGCCATAGGTCATGATTTTAATAGGAGAGCTTTTATATATTTCACTTCTGCACAAACTGTCTATTCCTTTTTTGATGACTTGACCTCAAGCTGTTCAATTACAACATTTCCCAGAGGACGTCTCTGTAAATCATGTTTTAGACAGTTATTTTTACTCTCCCATCTCTGGAGCTGCATGCTGTACACTTAGAATTATGACTGAGGTCCCAGTGAGTCTCATTACACAAAAAATCTACCTTGGAGACTTAGCAAATGAATGGCTCCATGATATGTGTTATGGTACACATAAAGTGTCCACAGACTTTTGTCCTAACATCAGGGAGTGTTAGTCTATGCCAGTATTCATTTGGTTGTTTTCTTAGGAATTCTCTATGTTTATAGTCACAATCCAGATTTCTTAGTTACAAGACATTCTTGATATTAATTTTAAAATCCCAACAATTAAAAAAATAATGTGTCTTTTCTGTAAGTCTGATGAATCAATCTTTATAAATAAAGCAAGAATGGGAACATCTCGATCTGCAATGATGGGTGCGTTCTTTTGCTCTCCGTATTTTCAATGATGGCATCCATGCATGAAGCTGTTATCATAGAGGAACACAGGGAAAACATCAAAATTCGGAACTTGGAATGAGTGACAATGTCTTTATGCAGGTAACTCAGGAGGGGTATTTACTTCGGGTTTTCTGGACTAGGCTTTACATATGCTATTATAGTGCGGTAGGAACTCATATTATTTGAAAATCTATCACGTTGGTAATTAGGGGGTCTTCTTGCATTGCTAAAATATGTATATATTGATTCTAATCTTTAATACTATATCTGAATATTTTAATATTACAGATATCCACATTAAATTTATTCTTCTAAAAGCACTGTTCTTACAAACTAATTTGAAGTGTAATCAGTTGGGAGATTTTTAAAGTTCAGTTCTTTGTAAATCTCTTCATAAGACCAGCAAAATTTTCTTCTAGGGATGGTTTAGATGTTGAACATTAAAAGGTGAGGTTGTCTCTGTAGAAGGGGAATGTGTGACTTCCAAGAATGTCTGGGAAGTCTTGACTAAGGAAGTTATTACTTCAGTCCATAGGAATGGTCGGGGGAGTTGAGTAGAACTCAAATGCACCACTGGAATCAACAAAGTGATGAGCTTTGTCTAAGAAGAGCTGAGAAGTGAGGTAGGGTGCTGCTTGCAAACAGATCTTGTATCAAAGGATACAGTTTTTCAATATGCAAAAATACAGTATAAATATGTGACCAGAATGGTGCAATACAGGGAGAAAAATTGATGAGATAAAAAACGGAGGGGGCATGAGCAGAGCGGTATTATTAAGAATAATGGAAAGAATGAAATCTGCAAGAGCAGAGTTATGGCTCATAGTGAAGGTGGCAGAAAATCCGTGTTTATGGAGAAGAAGCAGAGCAGAATTTATGAAGTCAGATTAAAGTAAAGGTCAGCAGAGATTGAGGAGTAACTGTTGGTACTAGGATTATTTAAAATGTAAAGGGGCTCATGAATATTGATCCTACCTATAGTACAGTTTGCATTCTCTGTGTGAAAATTCCCTTTATCTCCCAGTCTATCTGTCAGTACCTTGTTCTGTCTCCTCTTTTTCCCTTTTCCTCTACCTCCTTCCTCTCCTCCCCTCTTCCTCTTATTCTTCCTCTTCACCTTCTACTCTTTCTTCTCTTTCCCTCCTGCAGTTGTGCCCCTCCTGTCATTTTAATCCTTCATGTACAAACCATCAAGAGCACAACTGAGGGGCTGGGGATTTAGCTCAGCGGCAAAAGTGCCTGCCTGGCAAGCACAAGGTCGTGAGTTCGGTTCCCGGTACCGGAGAAAAACCAAAACCAAAAAAAAAAAAAAAAAGAGCACAACTGAGACATAAATCACAAATGGCAGTACTGCCTACATAATAGCACAAATATACAACAGGTTTTTAAAGTACTTATGTACTTTCCTAATCCTCATGCTCATCATGGAAATACATATTTATAAGTGGATAGGTGTATGGTATCTTTATATTTGTTTTATAATAATATACTGTCATACATAATTTTCCACTTCCTTTTCAATAGTATTTTCTGGAAATTTCTGTAAGAGAACTGACATATTTATAATTAACTCATAAATGATGGTTCTTCCTTTGAAGAGATTTTCTACTCTATTCAATGATTTATCATTATTCACCTTAAATTGTGAATTTTAGAACTGCTATAAAAATAACACACAAAACATGCTGTGTATATATTCTCATGTAGTAAGGCTTTAATTTCCAGGCAATAGATTGCAAAGAATGTAATTGTGATAAGTGGTATGTGCATTTTTACTTCAATAGAAATTGTGAATTGTGTCCCAAAAATTGTAAAATTCAATATGAAGAAAACACCCTTTTTAAATTTTGTGAAGCTACTGTAAATCTTTACTACATTTAAAATCTAATGTCTATGAAGTGATATTTGTGTGATTTCTTCTGTCCTTTTCTCCTTACGGGGGAATGGAGCATCCTACCTTTACTGGTCATGTGAATGTACTTTCTCATTCATTGTTTACTTATATTGTCTATCCACTTTGCTATTGGTTTGTATTTTAGTTATTAATTTCTTAAAAGTTTGTGTATATTTTAGATAGTAGCTGTTTTGTTCCCTAAAATGTAATTCTCTTCTCCAAATACATTTGTCTATTAATTTATGGGATGAATTCTTAACTATTAAAAACAAATTGAAAATAGCATTGTGTCCATTTGAGATATCTATTCTGAACTGAAAAAACTTTTCTACCATAGGAATGTAGAAAGTCATCTCATCTTTATTACCTTGAAGTAAATATAAGGTATGTCTTGCTGTTTTCACATTAAATCTAATTTATCATCATTTCTGCATACACAGTTAATTATATGTGCAAATACTTTAGTCCATAATGGAGAGCTATCTGTGGCAGGCTCATTTTTCTTTCATAAACACTTCTTTCCACCATCTTGTCTAACTATTTATTTCTAACACCTCCAAAATAGCACTCTGTTTTCATCATACTTGTATGCCTATAATCTTTCACAGGACTGGAACATAATAAATAACAGTGCCTATAAATGAAATGAATAAACCTAGTATCTTAAATTTCCAAACTCATGCTAATAATTTTGTTCACAGATAATTTTATTCTGAGCAGAGACACAAGGACACACAGAAGGACGCATGCAACAAAGGTACAATGTGACCGAGTTTGTGCTCTTGGGGCTCACTCAGAGCCTCCAGGGTCAGAAAATACTATTTGCTGTGTTCTTGCTGATCTACGTGGTGACAATAGCTGGCAATCTACTCATTGTCCTGACTGTGGTGCTCAGCCCAGCCTTGACTGCCCCAATGTTCATCTTTCTTGGCTACTTGTCATTTATGGATGCCATTTATTCCACTACAGTTACCCCAAAAATGATTAAAGACTTACTCTGTGAGAAGAGAACCATTTCCTTCAAAGCGTGCATGATACAGCTCTTTGTAGCTCACTTATTTGGTGGCGTTGACATAATTCTCCTGGTTGTCATGGCCTATGACCGCTATGTGGCCATCTACAAACCCCTGCATTATCTGGCCATCATGAACCAACAGCGGTGTGCTCTGTTGCTGCTGCTGACCTGGGTGGGGGGGTTTCTGCATGCTGTTCCTCATGTTCTTTTTGTTTACAATCTTCCCTTCTGTGGCCCCAATGTCATGGACCACTTCGTCTGTGACATGTACCCCTTATTAAAACTCGCCTGCACTGACACCTATATAGCTAGCCTCACTGTGCTGGCCGATGATGGGGTGATCTCTGTGGCCATCTTTACAATCTTGCTGGTCTCCTATGGGGTCATTCTGCGCTCCCTGAAGAACCTGAGTCAGGAAGGGAGGCGCAAGGCCTTATCCACCTGTGGCTCCCACATCACGGTGGTCGTCCTCTTCTTTGTTCCTTGCATTTTTATTTATGTGAGACCTCCCTCTATCTTGCCCATCGATAAATCCTTGACTTTGTTCTACACGGTTATCACCCCCATGTTGAACCCCCTCATCTATACTCTGAGAAATGCAGAGATGAAAAGTGCCATGAAGAAGCTCTGGACTAGGAAACAGAAATGAGTTTGTTTCACTTATGTTCCATGAAGAGTTGGTTCTCCCAGGAAAGTCATGTGTGATTATTTCAGTGTGCTGAAATTTTCTTCAGGTCTAATAACTGAACAATAGAAAGCATTTATGATGTAAAGTCTTTAACAATCCACATGTATTTTTAAGTTTATTAGAATTTGTTAGGAAAATATACCTTGTTTTTTGTTGAAATGTTTCAGTTGAGACTATCAATTTATGTGCTATAATTAATGTCATAAACATTTTTCCTAATGAGAGTTTTTCATGGTTGGTATAAAACAAAAAGTCACTGTTTTCAGAATGATATGGGAAAACCAACTTATAAATAAAAGTCAAAATAGAAATGAATGATAAGAAGAAGGGAGCTAGATGATTGCCAAATAAGAACATCAAGACTTGGTGGGACGGACTGGGAGGAGATGAATAAAGCAATGAAGACGTGCTCTGTACACACACCAACTCTTCTCATGGAATGTAAGTGTTACGCACTGAATAGTACTAATGAAATGCTTTAAAAGCATGAAAATAGAATTACTAATATTTATGATACATTTTGCAAAAATAAAATCTTTTATAAATATACATTTTTTTCTCTCTTCAAAATTCCAGAAAATACTGTTAGATCACATACATATTTGAAATGGTTATCTTATTATTTTGTTTTCTGAGATTATAAATATGTTTGTAGTGTTGCTTAGCAAGTCATGCTTAAAGAGAAATAATACCTTTTAAAAGAGAATAATAAAAACAGAACAATAGCAAAATACCAACAACATAGACCAAAGCAAAAGCTATAAAAATGATGCAGGGTTTCAGAACAAAATGATTGGAATTAACAAGGGTTGTGATAGGAATTAACAGGGGTTGTTATATTACATCTTGTCTTCAATGAATTTGCTCAGACTACCAGATGTAAAAATGCAAGATTGATCAAACTATTAAAGAGAATAAAAAATAAAAACAAAAAAAATTAGAAATTATAGAGTTTCACTAGACAAGGTGGTAAGAATTCACCTATGGTTGTTATACTTTTTTAATAGAATCAGAAAGAAGCTATAAATGTAAACAGCAGAACACAGTGCTAATGGTGATATTAAAATGACATTTTCCTTGGAATTTTGCATTTCTTTTCAGTTGTTTTTCCCATAAAACACAAACCAATAAACATAGATAAATTATTATATTTCAAATTCACATAGGTTGTTTAATTTTGAATACTTGGTGAACATTGTGTTTGAAATTTTGTTACAGATTTCTAGTAGAATTCCTTATGATCACAAATAGAAGCCATAGGATTTAAATCCTTTGAGATATACACCAATGTGCGTCATGGTCCGTGTGCTGTATATTTTGGTGACTATTTCATGAACACTTGCAGATACATAGGATAGCCCCACATCTGCTTTATCTTTTCCCATTCAAATTCTAATAAAAATACTAATTATTGAGCTGTGTGAAACTGATACACAGACATTTTCATACAGATGAACAAGACTTTATCTGCATTTGAATCAGCTTTCAGTGATTTCTCCTGAAATCAACTTTCTTCATCTCTGCTTGTGAGTTGCGATGTCAACTGAAAATTGTTAAACTGTATAATTACTAAATTTGCCTATGTTACAGAGCATGAGTTTTGAAAATTATTCTTTTTATGAGTGCTTCTTATTTGTACAAAATTCTGGGATTCAACATGCTGTCTATAAACATGCATATAACACTATATATTTGGATTATATTTATCTCTTCTATTATCCTTCCTTAAACTCGCATCCATGATTTTATTTAGAAAGTTTTTTGGTATTTTATTTCTGTTCATCCTGGATTGTTTCCTTCTGGAGACTTGACCTCAAGTTGTTCGATGATGCTATTACCCCCCAGGGTATATGTCTTTGGAAATCGTGTTCTAGATTGTTGTTCTTCCTCTGGCATCTTTGCAGATGCATAATCCGCCCTCACAGCTAAGATTGAGGTCCCAGTGAGTTTAATTAAAGAATAAGTCACCCTTGGACATACAGCTAGTGAAGGAGTCAACAATAAGTGCTGTGGGTCCAACACACACAAAGTGTCCACAGACTACTGTCCTTCCCTCAGCCAGTGTTTGGCTAAAGGAGCATTCACTCGACTGTGTTCTTAGACATCAAAACAGACTCGAAGCATGATGAAATAGGGATTACGGGTCTGTGTCCTTTTTTCACACCCTCCCAAAACCACATGCTGCATTTGAAGGCAGGGTGACAGACCTTCCTAGGAATCAATGTGTTTTCAAGACTATTTCATCATTTCTCTTATTTTATAAAACACAAATTGCAAACATGTGTCTCAGTAATGCATGAATTTTTTTCCAAAAAATTTACCTATTATGCATTAAAATGCTATTTAATATTATTTCTTAGGCAAAATATTGCTAAAATTGAACTTTCAATATTTCTTTTTTATAATCAAGAATCACATTTCTTGAGTTTATATGAAATTCATGGTTATTTCTATGATTATTTTCACTGGAAACTGAACTAGTGAATATGGGCTCTATTAAGGCATCATTTTGTGTCTCTTGCCTTGTCTCCTTCTCCTTCCTCTCTTCTCCTCTCCTCCCTCCCCTTCACTTCCTGCCTTTCTTTCTCCTCAACTCGATGCCCCTCATGTCCTTTTAACGCTTTGCACATCACACTTGCTTCTTTCAGCACCAGCATCACAGATGTAGACTGTGCTTCAGACAAACGTGCACTTCCATATTCCCGATGCCCATAGAGCCACATGCAAATATTTGCAATTGCATATATATACCATTTATATTTGTTTCATAGTATTATCACGTTATATATACTTCTAGGCATGTTTCTTTTTTATTGTATTGTAATTGTGGAAATTTCTCCTAGAGTACTTATATAACTGTAATTTTTTAAAATTTATTTTAAAAATAAAAGAAGGAAAACATATTAAGCAGCCATCCATTTACAAAATAGCATAAGAACATTATAAGCAATACAGAGTTACAGACAAAGTGGTAGGAAATTAACAATGGTTGTTGCACTACGTATTGATATCTTCAAAGTGGTTTTTCAGGAAAACAAATAGAAACATGCAAGATTGATCAAATAAGTAATCATTAATTGTTCTTTTCAGTAAAGCGACAGATGTAATTATTTCCATGGCTGTTTTCTATATAATAAATGTTATACTCTATCAAATTATATCTTGTTTTAGTATTCATCTTTATATTTTAAGCTTTTTTCTTTAATGCCATTAAAATAATGCTGCAAAACCATAGTGCACACATGCTTTTATGTACTAGACCTTTAATTTTCCTGCCATGCATTCCAAAGTGCTTAATTGCTGTGAGAAAAGCTATGTGTATTTTTACTTTCCATAGAGATTGAGAAATTGTATTGCAAAAATTATAAAACTCAAATAGCAGGAAAATATTCTTTTCATTTTAAAAATCTTTAAAGTTTTATGAAATTAGCATTTTTTCATACGCTTTTTCATCATTGACTGTACATTTTAAGTTGCTTATTTATATTCTTTGTCCACTTTTCTATTGCCTTGTTTTCTATTTCAGATGCTAACTCCGTTAATGTTCTCTTAAAAGCAAATCATTTCTCTAAGTTATTTTATGTAATTTTTATGGCACTTTTCCTATATTGTAAAGTTATTTGGAAGTTGTTACATGTGTTAATTTAAGATTTGTATTATTAGTTGAGAATATTCGTCTATACCTATAAATAGAATATCATCTCTATTTCATGAAATTGTTGACTAATAGGTAAAAAGTGTACATAGTTATGGAAAACAACATATCTTCAAGGCCACTAATTAAATGGGAATTGATCAAATTAACAGAACAAATGACTCCAACTGCTTTTCATCATTTTATGTTTGGAGACTTTGAACCTCTCTATTTGTACAATGAAGATATTTAGGTAATCATATGCCAGAATGTACGGGGTTATTAGATTGTAATCTCATTCACAAAACCTTTGTGACAAATTCCCTGTGACTCAGCCATAAAGTCAAATATTATTTATGTGTAATATGGTAGAAAACACATGTTCCTGCTCCCCTGAAAAGTCTAGTATTATAGCAGTGTAAGGCCATGTGAAAATGAGTGTTTTTCATTGTTAAATCATGCTACATGAATAACTCTGTATCATTAATTTTATCCTCATAATTATTTCATAGAAACTGATTGTAACATTTAAACTCTCTCCTGATTGCCATGGCCTATGATTGCTATGTAGATATCTGCAAACCCCTGCATTATCTAACCATCATGAACCAATAGATGCGTGTTTTACTGGTGCTCCTGGCCTATATTGAAGGTTTTGTCCTTTGGAATTTGCCTTTTATCTTGGTTTTGTTAATGAGATTTTTTTTCTATTTCCCAGTTGTCAGTTCTATTTTCCCTGTTGTCTGAGCAGAGAAAATTTAGGATATTTCTCTTTTTTAAAAGTAAGATATCAGGAACCATTAATATTTAATTGTTTGATCAATCTTGCATACCTATATGTAGTAGTCTGAGCAACTACTTGAAGGTAACAATAAGTAATACAACCGTTGTTGATTTCCTATCATCTTGTTTTGAAATTCTGTATCATTGTTAGTTTTGCGTTATTTTGTTTTTGTTATTTTGTTTTTATCCTTTTCTCTTTAAAATAAAAAAGTAGTATATAATTTCTACAATATGCAATTCATTGTTTTTTAGCCTGTTCTCCTACGAGCTTTGACAAATATCTGCAGTCGTGAGACCATCACAATCCTCAATATTCCAGCATTTCTTATACTCTTCTGTTCATTTTGAGTTGATCCTAGTGACAGCTGATTTTGGTCTTGAAACAAGTCCTTTATCATATTTTTTGCCCATATTTTGCTCCATCTGTGACACTGTTTCCTTTTGAAAGTATTTGAACTGCAGAATTTGTCAGGTTTTAGGCAGTAAAATTAATAATTTAATTCTATTATCAGTCGATTTTATTGGCAAGTTTAAGAAATCTTTGTACAACTCAGTGTCACAGAAGATACCTCTAATGTTGTCCTTTCCACTTTTTATACTTTTAGGGGTCACATTTAGTATTACAAATCATTTGGAGTTGACCCATCTTTATGGTAGGAGGTATTATTCAAAGTGTATTTTAAAAAATGAGATTGAATTAAATCAGCAGCTTTTTCTGATAAGACTGCTATTTCTTATTGAATTGCCCCTGCACTTTGGTAGAAAATCAGTTAGTGTTTGGGTCTAATTCAGGACTATCTCTACCACTTCATATGTATCCATTCTCCAATATTGTACTTTATGTTATGTGGAGAAATCCTGCACTGTGAGATATTCAACTCTGACCCTACCCAAAATCATATTGGACTTTTGTATGTTTTTTCATGTAAATCTTTGAACTAGATTGTATATTCTCTTAAAAATTTTCAGTGGCTTATAGTTTATGATTTCTTTGAGTATATAGATCAGTGAAAGAAAGTTTGATCTCTTAACAGTACTGAGTCTTTCAATTCATGGTTCTTGGTTTTCTCCTCACACATTTTGATTTCTTTCATTTGTTTTCTTAGAATTTCGTAGTTTCATCCTACCGAAGCACGTAGTCCAATAGCTCATATATCACTGTAATTTGACGTCTTTAATTTTTTGGGAAAGATACTCAAAGGAAGTATAGCTGAGTCCAGTATAAATTGTCTTACTAGTATTTTGAGGAAGCTCCATATGGATTTCCACAATGGTTACACTTGTTTATAATCCACTACTCCTTGGGAAAAGAATGGTATCAAGAATGGATAGATAGATGATAGATAGATAGATAGATAGATAGATAGATAGATAGATAGATAGATTTTATATCTATCTATAGATAGATAGATAGGTTATATATGTATAATTTCTTGGAGTATATATTCACTCCAAGAAATAAATATGCCACTAAAAACAAACTACCTAAGAAGATTGAATTCAGATGAAATAAAATACTTAAGGTGATCAATAATTCATAAGATTGAATCAATAGTCAAAAATCTCATCAGAAAAAAATATTCAAGATCAGAGGCTAGAAAATGGATAATGTTAACACTTGTATATTTTGTTTATATCCATGCCTATTTTCCTTCCTTAAACCAATAAGAAAGGACTTTAATAAAGGAGCTTTATGTATTATAGTTCTGCCCAGATTTTTTCCCTGTTGGTGATGTGACCTCAAGTTGTTCAATTATGATAATTCCCCCAGGGGGTATGTCTCTGGAAAGCGTGTTCTAGATAGCTTTTATCCTTCTGACATCTCAGTGCATTGCCTACCCTCAGAATTCTGGAGGTCCCACTGAGTTTAATTAAGGAAACTTCTCCCATTGAGATAGAGCAACTGAATGATACAATAGTATGCACTGTGGTTCAAATACAGGTAAAGTGTTCAAAGATATCACAGTTACCTCAGGGAGTGTTTGTCTATATTAGTATTCACAGAACTGTTTTCTTAGCATTAGACACGATATACTCAAGACATGATAGAATAGGGTTTTGATTTTTCTTTATTCTTTATTGAGTACTAAATGGTGTATGAGAGCAGGCCCCTATACCTGACTGAAAATCCAAATATTCTGGAGGCTAGATCATTGATTTATTTTTATTTTAAAAATTGCAAATAGATCTCTTACCTATTTATGTTTGTTTTACCACAAAATTTACCTTTTAACATCTCAAAATGCTTATTTATATTTGCTTGTATTAAGGACAAATTTTGCCAAAAATAAAGATTGGCATCTCTGCATAATAGATTCGGTTTTCTTGAGGTTACAGGACACTGCTGAGATTAGTGTAAAGACATGCAACAATCTTAAAAGAAATTTTTCTGAACTATGAATCAACTTTCCTGCAAGCATGGAAAGAATTGGTCAATAGAAACATTTCAAGGTCCAGCAAAGATGCAAGTGTTATTTTGCTTTTTGCGTACAGTGACCTCAGGGCATGAAGCTGTTATCATTTAGAGGCAAGGAGAAGCACCAAATTGGAGAACTTGGAACAAATGACACTGTCCTTGCAGGTAACTCAGGAAGGTTATTTATTTGTATAATTCTAAACTAGACTGTCCACTATGTACACTGATAACATAGGAACTCCTAGACCTTCAAAACCTTTATATGATTCTCATACCTAGTTATGTTGTAGGGTCCTTTGATACAAGTGTGTATATTGATTTCAATTTTGAAAACTCCTCTTGCATATTTCAATATTATAAAAATGTAGAATAAATTTTCCTCTTCTAACATCAATGTTCTCTCTAACTGATCGCATTGTAGCCATTTGGGAGACTTTTAATTAGCAGGTATTTATAAATTTCTTGTTAGGGTCACAGGAGCTGTCTTCTGCACATTGTTTAGAATATTAAAACATAACGTGTGATTTACCATCTGTAAGAATTAAAGAGTGAGTCTAGAGAATGCAATGTAATACAAATTTGAATCAGTGAGTTAGAGGTTAATGGAAAAGAATTTTGTGTCTAGTAAGAGGAAAACTCAAATTGACTGGACTTAAGTGATGAGGATTGTATAATATGAGCAGAGATTTGCTTTTGGATGCTGGCTTCAAAGACATGTGGGCTCCAAGGATAGAATTTTTTAAACATAAAAACATACTGTGTAAATATGCTGACAGAATCCTGCAATACAGGAAGAAATATAATGATGAGGAAATGGAGGGGGAGCGTGGAAGAGCAGTGTTAAGAGTGATAAAGAGGATGAAATCAACAGCATGAACAGAGACACGGGCCATAGATAAAAACAGAGATATTCCATGTCTGTGAAGAGGAAGCAGGGCAGAATTTCTGAATCAGAGTAAAGTCGATGTCAGCTTTAGACAGCAACTGTCATTGCTAGTATTATTTTCAAGGGAATATTGTGCTAGTGAATATGATTCCACTGAGAGTTTCCTTTCTGTGTATGTAGTCTTCCTGTCTCTGCCTTTCTTCATCTCTGTCACTGCTGTGATTCCTTCTCTTTCCCTCCTCCCCTCCCCTCATCTGCTCTTCCTGCCCATTCCCTGCCTTCCTGTCCCTGACCTCCCCTCTCCTTCCCTCCACTCTCCTCTCTTCCTGCCTCTCATCCCTTGCAGGCCCACTTCTCTAAACTGCTTTTGTGTATTCATTTATTGTATCCTTGTGCATATTCTTCAAATATTTTCAACTTTCAAATGTGTCAATCTGAGATTTCTATTAGAGAAGTTTCTTCAATCCCAAGAATGGAGAAAATCACACTCACTTTCCTACTGAGAAGTAAACATAAAATAAGTTGTATTGTTGTTTTACATCAAATATTTAACCTATTCTTTTTTTTATGATGTTAGCTGTATGAGCACTTCCATTAGCTTCCAGACAGGCAGCTGGTTATGGGAGACTCATTTTTCTTTCACACGCACATATCTCTATTTATTTCATATGATTATTTTATAAGAGCCC
>NW_004955511.1:41614-42625 GCF_000276665.1 Chinchilla lanigera | reverse complement strand
CTTCATCAAATTTGAATCCTTATAATCTCCGACAATTGAGGGAGAGATTATTCAAAATGTCTGTTTAAGGAATGAATAAACATCCTAAAATTTCATACACTCACTAGTAATAAATCTGTTTGCAGATAATTTTATTCTGAGCTGTGACACAGGACACACAGAAGGACGTATGGAACATAGGAACAATGTGACCGAGTTTGTGCTCTTGGGGCTCACTCAGAACCTCCAGGGCCAGAAAATACTATTTGCTGTGTTCTTGCTGATCTACATGGTGACAATGGCAGGCAACCTACTCATCGTCCTGACTGTGGTGCTCAGCCCAGCCTTGGATGCTCCGATGTTCTTCTTTCTTGGTTACTT
The DNA here is from genome assembly GCF_000276665.1 of Chinchilla lanigera. Classification (NCBI taxonomy): domain Eukaryota; kingdom Metazoa; phylum Chordata; class Mammalia; order Rodentia; family Chinchillidae; genus Chinchilla; species Chinchilla lanigera. The sequence goes on along the minus strand of NW_004955511.1, from coordinate 42,265 downwards.
ATCATTTATGGATGTTACTTATTCTAACACGGCCACCCCAAATTTATTAATAGACTTACTCCAAGTGAAGAAAACCATTTCCTTCCAAGCTTGTATGACTCAGCTTTCTTTAGAACATTTTTTTGGTGGTGCTGAGATAATACTCCTGGTGGTCATGGCCTATGACCGCTACGTGGCCATCTGCAAACCCCTGCACTATCCGACCATCATGAACCAACAAATGAGTGTTTTATTGTTGGTACTGGCCTGGGTTGGGGGGTTTGTGCATGCTATACTGCAGATCTTTTCTGTTTACAACCTTCCCTTCTGTGGCCCCAATGTCATTGACCACTTCCTCTGTGACATGTACCCCTTGTTAAAACTCGCCTGCACTGACACCTACGTTATTGGCCTCACAATGCTGGTCAATGACGGGGTGATCTGTGTGGTCATCTTTACACTGTTATTAATCTCCTATGTCATCATTCTACACTCCCTAAAGAACCTGAGTCAGGAAGGGAGGCGCAAGGCCTTATCCACCTGTGGCTCCCATATCACCGTAGTTGTCCTCTTCTTTGTTCCTTGCATTGTTCTATTTGTGAGACCTCCTTTTACCTTGTCCATGGATAAATACTTAGCTGTGTTCTACACGGTTATCACACCTATGCTGAA
>NW_004955511.1:39692-41134 GCF_000276665.1 Chinchilla lanigera | reverse complement strand
CTACATCCTCTACAGACCTCTTCACTCTGCCTTGGGATACATTCATCATGTTTATGATCCCCTTCTGATTATTTTGGCATATATGACATATGGATCTTATTCAGCCTGATATTCTCTATACTGTGACAACCCTGGTAAACACTTACTTGGTAGCCTTTTCAAAAAGAATGTAAAATTTGCTCTCAAGTACAAAGTATCCAGAAGAAGCAGGATGTTGTTTGCAAAGAAGTGACCCAAAAACTTTGAAGTTGATGGTAGAGAAATATCTCTGGAAATAAAGAAGAAGGAAGGAAACTTGTGGAAGGAGAAGAAAGTTGCTGATTATGAAGCTCCAGCATTTTCCAGCTTCTGTAACAACATTTTCTTCTTGGCCTTGGTCATTGTATTCTTCTTCTTTCTTGGAAGAAAGCCAATCCCACAGGGAGCATCTTGTCCATAAATGAACCATCAGGGCTCATGCCCCTCCTTTCTGTTGGCTCCAAGAAAACCCTTCCAGCTTATCCCCTTGCTTTTGTATCTATGGGTGGCCTCGTTATTTGGAAAAACAGCAGGCTGTTCACGGTTAGGAAGACAAGATGTTTTTATAGTCTGGATTTTGAGCATTTAAAAAATGTAACAGAATGTAATTCATTAGTTGTTTAATGGCTTTTTATGACAGATAATTGAAATTGAAAGGGAAACTCAGATTATCAGCACAACTCTTAAAAAGGCAAGTAGTCTTACAATATGGTATAACCGCAAGAGGAGAAAATGACTTACTTTCTGGTTCTATTAGAGGTCACAGCAACTTGTGATGAGCTATTATTATTTATTAGAGTAGCAAGAAGTTAATTGGTTCTCCTTTTTCCAAGCAAAATATTACAACTGTTTTTGAAAGAAAAAATTTCAATGCATCCTTTTTCTAAATGGATTGAAAAACAGCCTCATGTTCACGGGCTCTGGATTTGTGAGTTCAGCCCTCTATATTTTTAAAAAGGAAAGCAGCCAAGGTAGAGCTAACAATAGCACCAGGCTGTTTGAGGGGCAGTGGGGTTAAAGCACACAGTGTTCAGCTATGACTTTAGCTCTGGGTGGCTATGGAGGTCACCATGATCTATCCTGCTGGGTTAACACATTGTGACTGGAATCACTCTTGTCCTGGACCATGATTTCACACCACTGGAAGAATGCTAAGTGAGAGAAGCTCTTTCCTCAATATTGACATGAAAAGACCAAAGTAATGTTTGTGAATTTAATTTTTTTAAATTTTAAAGAGAAAAAAAATAAAAACAATGATATAGAGTTTCAAAACAAAATAATAGGAGATTAAAAATATTGTTATAATCAAAGTAATTGTCATATTAAAAATTAGGCATGAAAGATTCATCAACCAACATAAATACATACCATCCTTTTTAATGAACTAGTAGAAATTAGTAGTATATTTATATTAGATATCATAT
>NW_004955511.1:36780-38727 GCF_000276665.1 Chinchilla lanigera | reverse complement strand
ATTTATTGTTTCTGTTTTAATATTTAGATCTCTGATCCATTTTAACTTTAATGCATAGCGATAGAAATAGGTTCAGTTTGTCTTTGGCATGTGAAAGGGTCTTTCTATCCATAAGCAAAGGATATCTTTCCATTTCTGATATCCTCTTTGATCTCCTATTTCAGAGTACTGTAATTTTCAATATACAGTTGTTTACTTCCTTTTTCTGATTGATTCCTAAGTATTTAATGTTTTGTTGATGATATTGTGGAGGGTATTGTTTTCCTAATTTCTCTCTCACTGAGTTTGTAGTTGCTGTACAGGTGTGTTATTGATTTTCGAGCATTGGCTGCTTAGTCCAGTTATGTAATTAAATTTGCTTATTAAATCTTGAAGTAGTTTAATGGAACTTATGGGATCTTTTATCTAGAGTATCATATTATCTGCAAATAATGATAATTTAACTTCTTCCCCTCATAACCTTATTCATTTTATTTCTCTCCTCTTGCCTAATGCTCTGACAAATATTTCAAAAACTATTCTGAATTGGAGTGGTAATAGTGAATATCCTCTCCTTGTTCCTGATTTTAGAGTGAAAGAGTTCGGTTTTGTCCACTTTAGTATAATGTTGGCTTGCCACAAGTTGCATGGCTCTTGATGTTCCTGTAGGGGAGTGGTTAGATGATGGGAAAAATAAAGATAAAAGACAAAAGGTGAGGTCAGGTGGAGCCCTTTGTGTCCTTACTGGAGGAAAGGAAATCTGTCTACCAGTGTGGGGTGTCCATTTAGACATTCAAAGTTTGGTGTCACATGACATCATTTTGCCTAGCAACAGATTACTGACATGGCTTAGTGTGCTCCCGATGGAAGAGGTTTTATTGCCTCAGGTATTCTTTGTTCTCAGCCCTGACTTATCTCGCTCCCACATATGTGATCAATTTCCAGCTTTAGCTACTCCCTACATTTACTGTTGCTTTGGCATAAATGGCTTTTATCAAATTGAAGTGAAGATCAATTGCAAAGTTCTGTATGGCTCGTCATGAACAAGTGCTGGACTTCATCAAAATATTTTTCTTCATCTATTGAGATAATCATGTGATTTTTGTCTTTGTCTCTGTTCATGTGATGTATTACCTTTATTAATTTGTGTGTGTTGAACCATTCCTGCATTCCTGGGAGGAATACCACTTGGTCATGGTGTATAATCTTCTTGATGATTTGTTGCATTCTGTTTGCTAGTACTTTATTGAGGATTTTTTTTCATCTGTATTCAGTAGGGAGATTGGCCTTTTGTTCTCCTTTTTGGTTGGAACTTTCTCTGATTTTGGCATCAGGGTAATACTTGCCTCCAGGAATGAGTTAGGGAGTATTGATTCACTTGCAATTTCATTAAAGATTTTGAGGAGTATTGTCATTAAATCTTCCCTAAATTTCCTGTAGAGCAACTGTGAATCCATCAGAACCTGGACTTTTTGTTGTTAGTACATTTTTAACTACATTTTCAATTTCATCAACTGATATTGAGTTATTCAGAATCTATATATCTTCTTGATTCCACTTCAGTAACATATATTTCTAGATATCTGTCCATTTCTTCTGTTTTCATCTTATGATAGTAAAGATTTTTGAAGCAGTTATTCATGATCTTCTGAATTTCTACATGATTTGTAGTGATTTCACCCTTTTATTCCTTGTTGCATGAATTTGTTTTTTCTTTCTTTTTTTGATAACATTGGGTATAGGTTTATCAATTTTATTTATTCTTTCAAAGAACTAACTCTTTGATTCATTAATTCTTTGTATTATTTTCTTAGTCTCCATTGCAATAATTTCTGCTCTGATCTTTATAATGTCCTCCCTTGTATGGGCTTTCTGCTAGACTTGCTCTTATTTTTCTAGAAGTTTATGGTGCAGCAAAAGCTTTTTTATTTGTGCTCATTTTGTTTTCCTGAGGTGAGAATTCACCAC
>NW_004955511.1:6050-35650 GCF_000276665.1 Chinchilla lanigera | reverse complement strand
CTCAGTTGGAAGTTGCTTTCTTTAGGGACCTGAAGTTCTTCACTCCAAGCTCTTCTTGATTTGAGGTTTTGTGTTGAGATATCTGCCCTGATTCTGATGTGCTTTACTTTATGTGTGATAAGTTTCCTTTCTCTAACACCTTTTATTATTCTGTTCTTTTGCTGAATTTCTGGGATCTTGATTATTATATTTCTAGGTGTGGAATTAATATGAATATGGCTAATTGGAGTTGTATATGCTTTACTTATCCATATATCAGATTCTTTTCACATTTGTCCTCATTAATTTCTGTCATTGCTAAGACAAAATACCAGACACCCAAAATTCAGGAAGGAAAAGTTTATTTAGCTCACAGTTTGTGAAGGTTTCAGTCCATAATCAGCTGCCTGCAAGACAGGGTGCTGTGGCACAGGGACAACAGCTCAAGGTGGCTGTTTTGGTTACTTTTTCTCATTGCTGAGACAGAATACCTGACACCCATAATTAAAGAATGAAAGGTTTATTTAGCTCACCGTCTGTGGAAGTTTCAGTCCATACTCACCTGGCTCCAAGACAGGGTGACACATGGCACAGGGCAACCATTCATGGCAGCAGAATGAAGCAAAATCAACAAGAGCAAAAGAGAAGAGCAGTGGTAAGCAGCCTCCCTTACACTATATGCAAACTACCGGCCCCAGGGCAAGTGTAGCACTCACATCCACAATTCCAACATTGGACCATGAATCAATCATAAACTCTAAAATCCCATCCTATGAATGCATGTGGCTTTGTGGGGACAACCAGACAAACACTGTAACAGTGACAGAAGGCAGCAAAAGCAACAAAAGCAAAGATGGGGAGAGCAAGCCTTTTTTCCTCTGTTATATTATATGCAAGCTATCCATCCTCAGGTGGGTGTAGCACTCACACAATCTCCATGCCCTCTTGTTGCACAGGCTTAGGATGTTTACAAAGTGAGGACCGTGACCACCTGCTGAGTCACTTAGTTAAGCTTCTACACTTCCTATTTTACACAGTATGTCCATGATTACAATTTACCCTTTGTCAACTTGGCAACCACACACATTTTTAAGCCAGTTTCCAGACAGAAAGACATATTTATTCTTCTTGTTTTGCAACTTGAACATTATAACACAGGTTTAATAATCCTTAAGAACCAGTATTAAGTCTGTCAACATTATATTACATTAGAAACATGACATTCACTCTTGTCCCCCAAAGACTTATGCATATCCCTTTATGCAAAAGGCATTTAATCCAGTCTAAGTTTTGCTGGACTCCTAAGAGCTTCAGCATTGCTGAAGAGTACAAGTCCCAAGTGTCCAGCAAGATGTGAGGCAAACTCTTAGCTGCAAACCCCTGTACAAATGAGGAGATAAACACTTCCAACATTCAATGGCACAAGATAAACATTTTAATTCCAAATTTATAAACGGTGAATACAAAAGATAAAGAAAGTCCAAAATCCAGCCAGGCAAACATTAAGTCCTGTAGTTCCAAGTGCAACATCCAAAAAACCTGAAGGAAAATGTGAGCTCCAAATAGTGTGAGTGACTCCACCCCTATGGCACTTCTGGCAGTTATATCTCTTATGGCTTCTCTAGTGGACTAGCTTTGTTCTCTCCTTGTAGGTTTCCGGAAATGATCCATATTCTTGGATTTTCCAAACTTCTGTGGTCTTCATTTCACCTTTGGCTTCACCCTTACACCTTGACATGTTGCGTTCTCAAAGACACACTCCTCATCTTCCCAAGCCTTCTGAAATTTAGGTGGAAATATTCCTAAGCCCACAACTCTTGCATTCTTCATGCACTTAAAACCAGTGCCACACTGATGATGCCCAGAACTGTTGCCAACTGGAGCAGTAGCCAGGCTTGCCTCTCTCTTGGCTGTAGGGGTCAAGATCCTAGATTGTTTGTCACTCTGAATCCAATTCTGAGGAGCAAATTTTCTATGTTGTCACCTTTCTAGAACATGGTAAGTTTGGCACCATTCTGGAACATGGTGTTTTGTGACTTTCTCCTCAAAGCAAGGTCTTTCAATTTTCAGTTTTGAGATTGCAAAGGGTGGAGACTTTCTGCTTCTTGTGATGCCTTTAGGCCATCTTTTATATTCTCCTGTTCCTTCTCAGCAATGGAGATATCCTCAGCTCTATCTATGTAGTCCATAGCTTTACTGGAACCTCATTTCTGGCCAAACTCACATTTTAAGTCATTCTTCTGGGCTCTTTGCTCTTGATTTTCAACATAAATCTGGCTGAAAACACCCAACTATAACCATGCCACCACCTAAACATTCAACTGCCTTGAAATTTCTTCTACCAGCATAAATAGTCCTGCACCCTTAATGTCAGTCTCAGGCAAAGTCTCTGGACACAAGCAAACTGCAGACAAACTTTCTACCAAGCCATAACACACATTGACTAGACGGCAACAGCCAATGCAATCTTTCCCAGCAGAAAGCTTCTGAACCTGGTCTTTACCAGCAGGATTTCTATCAGTCCTTAACAGAATCTCCAGTACAGAACAGTCTAAGGATTTCCAGCTCTACTCTTTCAGGTGACATCTCTGAACCATTTGAAAAGCTTCCCACAAGCCATTTCCAAAGGTTTTTAAATCACATGATCAGGTATAGTCTGCAATGACCCCACCTCTCTGGTACCAAATTCTGTGTTGGTTACTTTTCTCTTGCTGAGGCAAAAAACCTGACACTCATATTTAAGGAAAAAAATGGTTAATTTCACTCACATTTTGTGGAGGTTTCAGTCTATAATCAGCTGGTTCCAAGGCAGGGTGGCATGGCCCAGGGACAACAGTTAGAGGTGGCAGAAGACAGAAAAAGCAAGAAAAGCAAAAGGGGAGAGAGCAAGTCTCTTTCCTCTCATATTGTGTGGATGCTATCCAGCCTCAGGTGAGTGTAGCACTTACACCATCTCCATGCCCTCTTCTTGCACAGGCTCAGGATGTTCACCAAGTGAGGACCCTGGCTGCTTGCTGAGTAACTTAGTGAAGTTTCTGGACTTTTCAAGTTGACACAGTGTATCAACCACTGATATGGCAAAAGAGACTTCATTTTCTGTTTTAAACTCCACATTAACAAGAAGTCCCTTAAAGTTCACTTAACCTGTACTTCACTCCAGTGGCCTTAGTTAGTTATGAACTCAGCAGAGCAGAGTCATAAAATGGGACCAAAACAAACAGGACTAATTGGGAAGTGGGCTAAAAAAACTGCAATGGTCATTTGGAATTGGGTAGTCTGATCCTCTGGGAGAAGCAAACTTTGTGATAATTGTGTGACATTCTTGTAAGATTCACAAAAATGAGGTAATGGTTACTACAGAAACCTAACATGTACTTTAACTGAAGGTGAGACCCAGATCAGTGTGTACATCTTCTCTGGCTCCTGGTTAGAGACTGTCCAGCAGCCAGCTCAAATAAAGCTTTGTTCCCTTCATGCCTTTTCGGTTTTCTTGTGAGTACCTTTCTCAAAGAACTCACTTTCCATATCACCATTACACCATGCTATCTGCAGTTACTTCTGCAAACAATTTTATGTCATTTGTGTAGGCTTCTGCTTTTTCATTTACACCAATTATTCTTATATTATTTTTGTTTGCATTGTCTTGCAGCTGCTGAATTGTTACTTTCTGATCTTTAATGATTTTTCAGGTGATCTTTCACTCCATAATTCCTAGGTGTGATCCTGTCTTCAGTGTCTGAAAATCTGTCTTCAGTATTGTTCAAGAGTGTTGTAAACTTTCAATGGAATTCCTAATTTCTTGGATATCTGTTTGAATCTGTTTCATGCATTCTATTTATTTCTTATATTGATTTTTCACAGTTTCCATCCTTTTCTTATCATGAACTTTTTGTTACCTATCTCTACTCTAGATTGGCTGAGGGAGTCCTTTATGAATGTTGATTTTTCTTTTTTATTACCTGAGAGATTATTTCTGATCTGATTTCCTCTATAGCCTTTGTGGATTTGTTTCTCTACTTTGGTGCCTATTATCTCAGAAATTTCAGGTATGTGACCTCCATTTTCTTCTATCTTGTTGTCATTGTCTCCTGGACTTGTGCTGGGTGGGCTGGAGGTCTGAGATTACATCTTTCTTCTGTGAGTTATCATTTTCTATTTCAATAACTTTTATTTTATTATATGTGTTGATTCTTGTAGCTTTTTTCATAGATAATTATGTCACTTGTAATAAGTCCTCTCTAGGGAAAGTCTGCTCCTCAGGGTTATCACCTATTTGTAGGAACTTCTTGGTTTGTGTCTGTCACAAATCTGACCTTCACAGTTAATGAAGAGTGAGATGTTCACGTCTGTTTTGCTCAGTCCTCAGTTCTTTGGTGTTGGGCTGTGGTGAGGTTATTACCCTAGAGCTTCTTGGTATTGTTACACAAGAGAGAACAACTGATTACAGCAGATACAACATCCTAGCTAAAGTAGTGTAAGTAGCAATTACAATAGAGTCAAGCACAATTTAGAAAGTGACAAACTGCAGTAGCTATATATAGAATACAGATCAGCTATATATAAAATCTATAATTCTATAACATAGCTGATTGCAAATTGTGAATTTGTATAAAAAGTTTTTCCCCTTGGTAAATTGGTTTTATCCTTTGGTACAGAGATTTAAGCATAGTGTATAAAAGAAAAAGAACTGCAAAGAAAATAGAAGCAAGGCAGGAGGAGAAAGGATGATCATGCAAACTGGGAAACTTATGGCAGTTAGCAAGAAAATGTTCACAGATGCCAAGAATAAGATACAAGCAAGCTTTTCTTCAACTGGTAGATGACATGAAGTCAGGATGCCGACCTTGAAGGGACTTTGCCCTGAGTTTTTAAATATTTGCGAGTAACCATGGTAACAACATTATCTCATTTTGGAATTTTACAAAAATTCCACAAGGTTAACATTTACCAGGGGTTTTCCAGGGGTTAGGGTTAGGGTTAGGGTTAGCAGGATGCAGTTAAAACTTTAGCTTACCCCACAGTTTATTCTGTTCCTTAAATTAATGACTTGTTTCTTCTTTTGTGGATTTTATGGTCAGCTAAGAGGGAGGGGTAGAGGTGTGGGTTATTTCTAAAGTTTAGGTAACTTCTAAAATGGAGCCCAGAAACAAAATGGAGTTATGCTGGCCATGTCATTCTCCCCTCAAGGACATATTTATCTTACTTACAACATATATAGTGCTTCATATGGTGGTGGCTCACACTATAGTTTCTGTTAGGACAATCATCTGTACCTGGTTTACAGTACTTTGGAGTCTACCTTTTATCCACTAAATGAGGCATGGCCTGAAGGTCAGGCTGTCAATTATTATCAGGATAGGACCAGCCAGCCCTGTAACTAGGGAAGTCAGCCAGGGGTTCCAATTAAACAGTTGTTCATACCAGCCCTTGTTCTTCTGTTGGTCCCTTGATCATTTGTTCATTCTTTCTTTGACCCTATTTAGGGTCTCAATTATGATTTCTGACTTGTTATCATAGTAGCAACATTCCTACCCCACGGCTGCACATAGTCCACCTTGTTCCATTAAAAGGAGGTCTAATTGCCTTCTATTTTGCAGGACTACCTCTGCCAGAGGGTTGACTTGGTAATGGAATTCCTGGACTGAGTCCCAACCCCAGACAAATCTTCCTCAATAGCTTGAGTCAGGCTCATAACTCCCTGTAATCTTATTTCAGTGTAAGTCAGGGCCCCAGCCCCCATGGCCTTGGATCCCACCAAACTTACCCCTAAAAGCACAGGGAGTACTACTGAGGCAGCTTATCAATCCCACAGGTGCCTAGTTGAGAGAAGCTGTATAAATCCTTCCTCTCCCTCCAAGGTTGACACTTGTGGAAGTAACAATGCCAGTAGACAGGGTTCATGCCCTGTGAGTTTTATGTTTATGCACTTGAACAATCCAGTGGAACATATCAACCAGGTTACATTAGAGGTTTGATAGGTATGAGTCAGGGGCAACATATGATTGCATGGAAATTGATGGGTTCCAGTACATATACAGGGTCCCTATCCATATATAATTTCTATAAGGAGCAGAGGAAGGGGTGCCTCTTCCCCTGGAGTGCAGATGATATGGCTGGGGCCTGGCTCTTTAGGGGAGGTAAAAGTCTCATAGAATAACAGACTAAATTTTATACACAGCCAGCAGTCTTTGGCTAGCAAAGGAGTGGATGGATTTAGGGCATAGTGTGTTTGATTTTACAAATTGTAGCTACCCCCTCATGTATTTTGTTGGAACAGTTTGAACCCTAGCCCTTTTCTGCTACTATTAGTGGACACTTGCCTAACCTCAGATGCTTGTTGTTGTACAAGTTCCACATGTGACTCAAGTACAGGTAAGGGAAAAATCGGGGTTTTTGGCATTATGACAGTCTCTTTCATGTTAAGTAGAATGCCGGGGTTTTCACCCCCATCACCACATCTGTTCATTCAGACATCCCAAGTTTGTCCTGTCAACCACTTGAGATTGCCAGAGTCTTTGAGTATGATGATTATGAGTAGGCAAAAACTGAAATCTAGTCCATCCTTACAGGTATCAAGTTTTCATCTACAGACTGTAAGCTCTTTATCATTTCTACCCACCATTTGTCTTTTTCTTGTGGTTCTCTTAATATAGACACCCCCAAAATCCTATGGTTTTACATCTCCAGTACAGCCAATACCATTCATTTGGGTCATGACTGTTTCCTAGGGTTTCTGGACAAAAGTGGAAATCAGTCAGTATCCTCTTCTCTCCCATGTAGACCTTTTACCTCAATAAAAGATGCAGGAAATTGACCTCTACTATCACAGTTTCACCAGTTAGGGGTCCAGTTTGCACCAGGGAAATACTAGTCATACATGAACCTGTTGATTACAAAGATATGCTCAGTTATGACCATGACATGAGGGCATCTAGTCACTGTGTATTGGCACATCATTTTGGCAAAGATCAGTCTTGGGAACAGGCTGCAACTCGAGTCATGACATTGGTCCAGTCACTGCAAGCTTCTGCTGGAGTCTCTGAGAATATCATGGTATAGTTGTCTCTCATATAGATGGCTTTGTCTGTTCTGCTGGGAGTTCAGGCATCCACCTCTTAGGCCAGGAGTGATGAATCCAAGGAGAACAACCTGTAACTTTAAGAGCAGATGGGTGTGTTTAAAATTAGGTTTTGAGACCTCTCCTACTTTGCCTGGAGGGGTTCCTCTTTCCAAATTTTAATTAACACTTTGTCTCCTGGTTCAAAGGAATGAACAGGAGAGTGAATCAGGATAGGATGTCATTGTAACCCAGTCTGTTGGAGATCCTTTAAAGTCTGCTGCAAGGCTTTCATTTGTTGATGTAAGTCCAGAGTTCCCATTTCTTGTAGTCCTTCTACAATAGCCAAAAGCAGGGAGAACTCCCAAACATTACCTCAAATGAAGTTAACCCATTCTAGTATGGGTTGCACTGAGAGTATAGAAGGGCCATTAGAAGCAAAGTCACCCAGCTAGCTCCAGTTTTTTGGCAAAGTTTGGCTAGGGTGTCTTTCAGAGTTCAGTTTTGTCTCTCTACTTGACCAGAACCGTGTGGCTGATAGCCTATATGTAGCTTTCATTCCATCCCTAGGGATTCTGAAAGACTGTGGACCACTCTACGCACAAAGCTAGGTCCATTATCTAAACCTACCATTATGGGGATGCCATACCAGGGTATAATCAGTTCCATGAATGCTTTTAACACTTCTGTAGATGTACTAGTGGAAAGGGCCTCCATCCAGCCTGGTTCTATTATGATACACTTTCTGAGCTAGCTCAGTCAACTAAGTCATAGTCATTCCTGCAAACCTATCCAGTTTCTGTAATTTGTGGTGTATATCATGGGCCAACTGGGTAACAAAAACCATGTTAACAAAGTGAGCATTCTTGGGTGCCTGTGCATCAATAAGATTATAAGTTCAATATGCCTCCAGGAGGCACTCAAGAAATTCAGTAGGGCTTTCTGTCAGTCCTTGATATAGGTCAGCCACTTTGTTTAAATTTGTAGGGCACCTACTGTTCACAATAAGCCCTTTCCTCAAAGCTTGATGGTAAACTTCCAGCTGTTGCATCCCTGCTGCAGAATTTTGAGCCCAATAGAGTGTCTCTCAGAGTAAAATAGGTTTAGTTTCCTCTGTTTTATCCTGTTCAGTTCCCCTAGTGTCTAGCCTAACTTGATCCTCAGCAGCTTTCCAAATTCTGTCTCTCTTCTCTGAAGAAAATAGAGTTAAAAATATCTGCTGACAATTGTCCCAGATGGGGTGATGAATTTTGAGCACTGATTCTAGCAGGGTAATCAGAGCTCATGATTGCTCTGAGAAAGGAGAATTTGGGGCCTTCCAGTTATACATATCACCTGTGCTAAAAAAAAAAAAAACATACATCATGACAGACTGGGCCTATCTTCATGCCCCTGCTTCCAGCATCCGGTGCATGGGCACCACTAGAACTGGTCTGAAGATAGATATCCTATCATCAGAGACCCCCTCATCCACCAAGGTGGGATCTACCATAAGTTTCGGTGATGGCTATCAGCTGGGCAGCAAAGGGGATATGGAATAGGGTAGGGTGGTGGTAAATCTATTTAACAGCTGTTCAAACTTAAAACTGATGTGCACTGTTTGGATTTGTGATCCAGTTCTCAACTTACAACCTGTCTTTTTGGGTACATTTCTGTACATTTTGTTTATAGAGCCTCAATGGCTTTTTTTCTGTACAATATACCATGTTTATACAGTACTGCAATGACTGCTGATTGTACTGTACATTATAGTACTATAGTTTTAAGTTCTGTTATACACTACACTACTGCATATAAGAGGCAAAGAAAAGCAAGGTCATCAAGCTGGAGATTCTTTTGACTATTTCTATGTTCTGAATATTGTAATGTATATACTTCTCTTGGTAACTTTTCTCTCATTGCTGAAACAAAATACCTGGCACCCAAAATTAAGGAAGGAAAGATTTATTTAGCTTACAGTTTGTAGAGGTTTCAATCCATAATGAGCTGGCTGCTAGGCACGGTGGCATAGCACAAGGGCAGCACGTTGAGATCGCAGAAACAGCCAAAGGAACAAGAGAAAAAGAGGGGGGAAAGCAAGCCTATTTTCCTCTCTTATATTGTGATTATGCTACTTCCCCCAGGATGGTGTAGCACTCACGTCATCTCCCTGCCCTCCTCTTGTGCAGGCTCAGGATATTTACAAAGTGAAGTTTACAAAATTTCTAAACTTCTCAAATTGACACAATGAAGAACATCCTAGAGCAGTAAGGGCATGTTCTGTACACCCCAGGCTGTAGAACTGCTGTTACTTAGTTAAGATTTTAGATTTCTCAAGTTGACACAATGTATTAACCATAACAATACTATGTACAATTCCTCATTCAGTGGCTAATTCGCTTAATGACGCAGTAGCCAGAAGAGAGCCGGTTCATTAAATGAGAACTGTCTGTACTCTTAAGCAAGATTGGGTGAAGAAATTGTGGGATTAGCCTAATATTTTAAATAGAATTTCTCTTGAATTATTTAATCAAATATTTGTAGGAGAGTGAGTAAACAAAATTTGGTTTCCGTTCTGAACGTTTCCTATGACACTTTAAAAAAATCCTGATAATGTACTCTAACTTTCTATAATGCTAGATAAATTATATGCTCACATTTGAACATTTTACATAAGGATGAACTGTGCCAGTGCTTTATTCTTGGAAAATACAGACTCTTTCCCTCCATATTCTCCTCATCATGGAAAAGAGACTTGTGGCATATAGAGTAATGATGTGCCAAGTCAGACTTAGATAGTGGGGACCTGCCGCACAATTCCCATCTTAAAAAGACCCCACTATTGTGAGTTTCCCCTTGGTAGAGTGATTTGTAGCTAAAAGGATGGACCTTGAGACCATACTCTTAAATGAAATAAATCACACACAGATGTATAAATATCACATTGTCTTCTTGGTGTGAGAAACTGAATGTGTAAATAAGGACCAAAATGTATAATAGATATTGTGAAATAGGGAAAAATTGATCAAAGGGAAAGGGGAAGACAGGTATGTGGAGAAAGGAAGAGAAAAGAAAAAATGAGACATATGGGTATAATGGAAACAATGCTTTGTAAATAAGGAGGGAAAGAAGAGTTGAAGTGTGGGGAGGGGAATAGGAAAAAAGGAAAAACTAAGACAAACCATCTGGCTAGTGGTTCCAGATTTATATTGAACAGGAGTGGTGACAGTGGTCATCCTTGTTTTGTTCCCGAATTTAAAGTAAGAGCTTTCAGTTTTTGTCCATTTAGAATGATGTTGGTTTTTGGATTGTCATAGAAGGCTTTGAGCAGGTTAAGGAAAAGACCATCTATTCCTATTTCCTATAGAGTTTTTATCATGAATGCATGTTGGACCTTCTCGAAAGCTTTTTCTGTATCTATTGAGATGATCTTGTAGTTTTTGTCCTTGGCTCTGTTGATATGGCGGATAAAATTTATAGATTTCTGAATATTAAACCAATCCTGCATTCCTGGAATAAGTCTGACTTGGCCGTGACGTATGATTTTCTTGATAATTTGCTCCATTCAATTTGCTAGTATCTTACTGAGTATCTTTGCATCTATATTCAATACAGAGATTGGTCTGTAGTTTTCTTTCCTGTTTGGGTTGTTCTCTGGTTTTGGTATCTGTGTGATGCTTTCCTCCAGAAATGAGCTAGGGAGAATTACTTCCTTTTCAGTTTCACTGAAGAGTTTGAGGAGGGTTTGCATTAAATCTTCTCTGAATTTCTTGTAAAATTCTGCTGTGAATCCATCAGGGCTTGGGCCTTTCTTTGCTGGTAGGTTTTTAATCACGTTTAATCTCATTAATTGATATTGGGTTGTTTAGGAATTTTATATCTTCTTGACTCAACTTTGGTAATTTGTACATATCTAGGAATCTGTGCATTTTTTCTGAGTTTTCTATCCCATGGGAGTAAAGATTTTCAAAGTAGGTATTAATGATCTTCTGAATTTCTGTGGAATCTGTAGTAATTTCATCCTTTTCATTCCTTATTGCATGAATCTGAGTTCTTTCCTTCCTTTTTTTGATAAGGTTGGCTAGGGGCTTATCAATTTTATTTATTCTTTCAAAGAATGAACTCTTTGATTCATTTATTTTTTGGAAGGTTTTCTTTGTCTCAGTTGCATTAATTCCTGCCCTAATCTTTATAATCTCTTCCCTTCTTTGGGCTTTGGGCTTGATTTGTTCTTCTTTTTCTAAAAGTTTAAGATGCAGTATTAGGCTACTTATTTATTCTCTTTCTGATTTCCTTATGTGTGACTTCATAAATTTCCCTCTGAGGACTGCTTTCATTGCGTCCCACAGATTCCAGTGAGTTGTATTTACATTTTCATTTGTTTGTAGGTATTTTTTAACTTCCTCTTTAATTTCTTCTGTGACCCATTGGTTGTTCAGGAGGTTGTTGTTTAATTTCCAAGTGTTTATAGAGTTTTTGGAGTTCCTTTTGTCATTAATTTCCAATTTCATTGAACTGTGGTCAGATAATATGCATGGGATGATTTCAATTCTTTTGCATTTAGGTAGGTGTGCTCTATGGGCTAGGATGTGGACTCTTTTAGAGAAATACCCATGTGCTGCTTAGAAAAATGTGTATTCTGATGTTGTTGGGTGGAACACTCTGTAGATATCTACTAAGTCCATTTGTTCCCAGCTTTGGTTCAGATCTGTTATTTCCTTGCTGATTTTTTGTCCGGTTGTCCTAGCTTTTTGTGTAAATGGGGTGTTGAGGTCCTCTGTTACAATAGCGTTCTTAATTATATGGGTTTTCATGCCTGTTAAGATTTGTCTTATATAATTTGGAGCTCCTATATTTGGTGCATACATGTTTATGATTGTTCTCATCCTCTTGCAGTTTTCCCCTGACAAGTATGTAGTGACCTTTATCTATTTTGATTGTTGTCAGTTTGAAGTTTACATTGTCTGCAAACAGAATAGCTACCCCTGCTTTTTTCTGGGTTCCTGTTGCATGGAGGGGTGTTTTCCATCCTTAGACTTTCAGTCTATGGACTTCCTTTTGAGTCAAATGTGTTTCCTGTATACAGCATATTCTTGGATTTTGTTTTTTAATCCACTCTACCAGTCTGTTTCTTTTGACCTGAGAATTGAGGCCATTTACATTTACAGTTATAACCAATATGTGTTGATGTATCATTGTCATGTTATTTACTTGTGTTTGTTTCCTACTTTTCCTACCTGTTTACTTACTCTTCTTCAAGTTTCCTTTCTACTGTTGTTCTTGACATTGTGGTCAGATTTTTCTCTGTCTAGAATATTCTTTAGTACTCTTTGTAATGCTGGTTTGGTACTTATGAAATTCTTCAATTTCTCTTTGTTGTGAAAATATTTTATTTCTCCATTGAATTTGAGGAATAGTTTAGTAGGGTACATCAGTCTTGGTTGGAAACTGTTCTCTCTCAGGACCTGTAATACTTTGCTCCAAGCTCTTCTTGATTGGATAGTTTGTGCTGAGAAGTCTGCTGTGATCCTGATTGGCTTTCCTTTATAGGTAATCTGTCTATTTTCCCTAGCAGTTTTTAATATTCTGTTCTTTTGCTGGATATCTGGGAACTTGACTATTATATGTCTGAGTGTAGTTTTATTTTGGTTGTGGTTGGTTGGAGTTGTATATGCCTCATTTTACCTGTATATCAGGTTCTGTTTCCATACTTGGGAAATTTTCTGCTCTTATTTCTGCCAATATTCTTTTTATGTCAGTTGTGTTGCCTCCTCCTGTTCCATTGACTCCTATAAATCGTACATTATTCCACTTTGCCTTGTCTTGCAGCTATTCAATTGATTTTTCCCAGATCCTTGTTGATTTTACGAGATCCTTTCTTTCATGGTTGCTAGCTGCCATGCTGTCTTCAAAGTCTAAAGTTCTATCTTCAGCTTCATTCAAGGAGTTTGGGCAGCTTTCAGTGGAAGCTTTGTTTTCCTGGAAGTCTCTTTGTGTCTGGTTCATGCGTTCTAAGTCCTTTCTATATTTTTCTTTAACATTTCAGTCTATTGCCTTTGTTCTTCTATTTTCTTATATGTTTCTTCTTCAGATGTTTTGAGAAGTTCTTTCATTATTATTGTCATTTAATTTTTTGCCTGAGAGATTATTTCTGATCTCATCTCTTGTATATCCTTATAGAGTTGTTGCTTTACTTCATTGCAATCATTTCAGCAATTTCAGGCATGTGTTTACCAAGTTCTCCTATGTCAATGTCAGCTGGACTTGTC
Source organism: Chinchilla lanigera (assembly GCF_000276665.1). Classification (NCBI taxonomy): domain Eukaryota; kingdom Metazoa; phylum Chordata; class Mammalia; order Rodentia; family Chinchillidae; genus Chinchilla; species Chinchilla lanigera. The sequence goes on along the minus strand of NW_004955511.1, from coordinate 22,366 downwards.
CTGAGTGGGGCGGAGTTCTGGATTGTGTTTTAGTCCTCGTCTTGTCATGTTTGATACCAGATGCAGAAAGCTCAGTTTCCCTCTTCAGTGGCTGCACAACAAAGGCCAGTAGTGTCCCTAGTTTTCCTGTTGTTCAGGTTTGCCCCTCAGTGTCCACTGAGAAGCAGTACTTAGTCTGGAGTTTTCCGGCAGTTGTTGATTTGTATTTAGTTATCCCAGGTATCAGACGCGGGCATTGGTGTCAGCTGATGGCAAACCATCTGATCCAGCATCCCTTGCAGTTCAAGGCACGTGCACTGCCCAGACTCGGGTTGCACTGGTGTGACAATCCCAGTCCAGTGGACCTATGTCCCAGGCAGTTCAGGGTACAGGCAAACCCCAGATGAACTATAGGGTCGACAGTGTGAACCCCCTGATTGTGTGTCTCCAGTCAGTTCAGGACACATACAGGAACCAGATGCGGGCCAGATTGACAGCAATCACAAACTGCCTGTGCCTCCGACCCCCCCCCCAGGGGGTCCAGGTGCAAGTAAAGCATGGACTCCAACCCCAGGGCCAGCAGCTCTTGGAGCACTCACTCACTCAGCACAAAGCCAGCACAGGGAGGGCCAACATGCAAACCCCAGTGAGAGCATTCCCCGAGGCTCCTGAGTGAGGAACTCCTATCTGCTGCCAGTGCATGGAGGGCCAACATAATTTCAATTGAAATTATCCATTGATATATACCAAACTTGGCATAGAACTTGACTTATTATAAGAAATTTATTAGGATAAAATATTTCTAAATGTGCATATTTAAAAATTTTAATATCAAGCAGGATTTTCCTCCAAAAATTTCAGTTTAGCTGTGTTGTGGCCAGTATTATATGAGGAGATTTTAGTGTGGATAGAGGCTCAAACCAAAGATTTCAAGTTTTACAAATTTTAGAGCTAAAATATCGAATGAGTTTGCTACTACAATTGTATGTGGGTGCAGTCCTTTCCAATTGTGAACTTCCACTGATTTAACTTAAAATGTTTCAAGGTTACTCATTTTTTAAATAGCTATATGGAGAGATATTTTCATATAATTCAGTCATAATTACCATTTTCTGCTTTTTTTACATTTTTCTTTAAGATCATCCCCATTCAAGATTGTACAAATATCTCCTTGGATGAATTTTCCCTTAATTTCTCTTTCAGCATAATCTAAGTCACACAGAACTCAGTACTATTATGTCAGCTGGAAAAGAAGCAAGAAAGAAAAGGTAAATTCTGGAGGGGGAACTGGGAAACTACAGAAAGTTTGAAACTGGCACTGACATGTTTTCCCTTGGTGCTTAAGAAATAAAATTTCGTGACTGTAGTGTCAGGTCTCTGCCCTTCGTTGCTCTTAACATCCAATGATTAATTGCAGACCCAAGCAGTGTCCACCAAAGGAATGGACCACCATGTCCAATCGTGCTTCCGGGTTTCCATACCAGATACTATTATACATCCAGGATAAGAAAGCGAAATCCAACTAGGGAGAGGAAAACAATAGCCACACTGTGTGAGTGAAATATTAATTCCTTTTAAACAGTGTGTTTCAATCAAAATGCACCCTTCAACCAGCTCACACACACACACTCACACATTATGTCTCCTGGTGAGAAAGCCTGCATTATGTGTCCTTCATGCCAAACACGAAAGAATATCAGGAACTATGGGGATATTTCAAAGTATTCAGAAAACTAGAAAATAGAAACAAAATGGGGGTCAATTTATTTATTTGTGATGAATTTTACTTAGTAAATATTCATAGAGTGTCCGTTCAGGCCATCACATAAATGATTTAAGGGACTTCACTCAGATCACATAAACAGCAAGTACCAAAGCTCAGACTGAAAGCCCAGCCTCTCGTGCTTCACTGCGAAACCAAACTACCATCACTGTTACCCAGTATCCACAATCAAGGAATTTGATTTTGGACATAATCTGAATAATATAGAAATACTAAATATGGATAATATTTACATCAGTATTTTAAAATGATTTCCTTTAAAAATATTCTTGTACATTTATCAGCTCTTCTGGATAAAGTCAGATGAGCGTATATAGAAGTTATTTGTATGTTAGTAAATAACTATTTCCAAACAGTACTAAGCTGTCATTATTTGGTAATCAATAGTTCTTCTGATATCCTTTATGCTGGGTTCCCTTTCTCATCTCTAGCTGCATTTTGCTCATAATGATTATACATTTTCTATTTTAATTTTTGGAGTGTTAAGTCAAAAGTAAATCATTGTACAATTTATTTGCACAAAATCATATTTATTTACATAAATATCCCTTATCATGGCCTTTCAAGGTATTGAGTCTACAGTTGAAAAATTGTATTTGAGAATTCTTTATGATTATAAATGCTATTGGCAGTCTTTATTTTTCTAGGATAATACAGTTATCAGTATGGTAAAGTAGCCTTATTTAACAATAAGTGTGTTATATTAATCGTATTGATAGTAGGGGTAGCAAAAACCATGGAACTGGAGACAAAATGAATCTGTTCTACTTTTAATTCTAACACCACAGGAACACCTCATCTACTCAACTTTGGTAACATTTGTCTGCATTCAGTATTTTCCACCCTAACTGCAACACATAACGTTAGAAATATTACTGAAAATGTCACTCTTGCCTTATTGCATTCTCTCTGCCCTCCATTCTCTGTCTCCGTGTTCTTTCTGTCCTTGTCTCTCTATCTCTCTCCTTACTTCTCCCTCCTCTGTGTGTTCTGACGTTGATACATATTCATCAGTATCATGAGATTTCTTTGTTACATGAATATTTTAAAAACATATATCAGTTAAATTAGAAAAAACTCTCTTCTTCTTTAAAAGATACTTGGGAATTTATACAACTCGGATGTATTTCTTCAGTTTCTTTAATCATTTATCATGCACCAAACAACCAGCAGTTCAAGGTCAGTGTCCTTCGGGAACTGAAACTTGCTTTGGTACATCACACTGCAGAGATAAGAAGGTCTGCTTCACAAGAAAACTTACACAAGGAAAAATTTCTTGCCACTAGGAGAGACCAAGCATCCCTTCACTTCAACAGTGCTTGTTCCTGTTTATACAACTGAGTCCACCAAACCCTATGATTCTTTTTTTGCAGATTGGTTTCCTTAATAATAACAAAAATGTCTTTGTTACACCCAAACCCATCTTTTCCTCAGATACACTGGTGTTTGGGACTCACTGTTCTCCCAACCAACATTGATGTAAAAAGAGGCAGGAGCTAATTTATATCTTTAATTTTGGAGGAATGAAACTCAATTTATAGATTGAAGACTTTGCTTTTGATTTAGAATTACCCTGACAACTATATCCTGGGTTTAGCCATTCTCTAATCTTTGTGAACATTAACTTCCCTGAGGCTACAGCTCACACACCCTTGTAGAAATCACTAACACCTTCCATAAAAAACATGTTCTCTGGATGATAACAGATTTCATATGTAAATGAGAACATTTTCACAGTAAGTAAGACACATTCACACTTATTTGAGCAAAGGAATTTGTCTGATGGGCCTCAGGCTAAGATCTCAAGAGATAGGGAGATTCTGCTGGATTATTTGAATAGGAAAAAGAAAGCACAGTTGCTCTTGTAAAAACAAATCACTTTGCTCCAGAAGGAGAAGGAGGCAGTGTAGTGACTGATGAAGGAGCTGCAGTGTTGGCTTTGAAATTAGAAGCTAAAAATGCAGCTCTAGGAGCTCACAAAGGCAAGGAGGTGGTTTCTGTCTTTGAGACCCTGGAGGGAGTGTGGCCAGACTGACACCTACATTTCAGCCTTGGCAAACTGATTTCAAAATTCTGACCTCAAACTGTAAAAATGTAATGTTACTTAATCCAGCTACTTTGTTGTAAACTGCTATAACAGCACCAGTAAAACCGATTCACTGTACAACAGTACCTGCTCTTTATTTATATTCCATCTTTGCCCTTTATACCACTTATTACCATTGTGCTAGTAAATGTAAATATTCTTTATTTCCTTAAAGGAAAGTGAGCACTTTGAAAGCAAGACAAATTATCTCAGTCACTGCTTCATCTATACCAAACAAAATATTTCTTGGCAAAGATTGGTAAGTAGTACACGTTTATTGAAAGTGTAATGTATAAACTGATAAATTACCATGTTGACATTTAACCTGAATATTGTTGAATTAGTAACATATATAAAAAATATAGAGCCGGCCATGGTGGCGCACCCCTGTAATCCCAGCTCTCAGGAGGCTGAGGCAGGAGGATCCTTGCAAGTTCAAGGCCACCCAGGACTACAAAGTGAGCTCAAGGCCAGCCTCAACTGCATAGCAAAAGCCTGGCTAAAAAAAAGAAAATTTTAAAAAGGAAAATTAAATGACAACTGAGGTTTTTAACAATAAAATATATGTGATAGATATAGTTTTAATTTTTGAAAGGATATATTGTTTCTCTACAACCCATTTTAATGTTTATTGAGGGGTTAAAGCAAAATTTATTTTCTTTTCCTTCATTTTTCATGATTTTACTTCAGTTCATTAGTCCATCTATCTAATCCATAATGTTTACCTGTCATGTGCAAAGGGGGTACACATACCTAATACATCCTGATTCCTTCTTACATTCTTTCCTTTCCCTCACACACCCTCCCCTCCGTCTCTTGATCACCCTCATTTCTTGGCCCATGTTTGCGATATATAGGATTTATTTCATATTTATTGTTTTAATGTTGCTTGAAAAATATTCAAAAGCAAAATTAACCAAAAATAAAATAGGAATAGACGGTTGTCCAGTTAATGCTATTCCAAATATTTAGTCACTTTAAGATAAATGCAGGTGAAAAGACTGATCTACATTACTCTCCTAACTCAGATCTGCAAAAGAGCAGTTATAGGTCTACCAAGTGGGAGATCAGGGCAGAAACAGGAAGAACCACAAAAAAGTCTGACTTCTAAGGATTAGAAAGAAGGAAAAGGCTGCACAGCGTAAAAATCAGCACTTTGACGTTCGCTGGGGGTCAAACTGTATGAACAAGTCCATCCGAAGATGTTAGGAAACCTGTAATTGCAGTGAGTTAGTCAGTTTATAGTTCGAGGCAGAAATCACTGCTTTGTGTCACAGTACGACCCAGTCTCTGGATTTGAGTATCAATTTTATCTTTTAATATTTTTATGGGATAAGAAAGTTTTCTTATTCCTCATTTTATAATGTATAAATTTATAAGCAAGGAATAAAATACAGTGGCAGCTCAGCATACAAACTTAAATTTCTTCCACAATTCAGGGGATCGTAGCTGCTTTCATATTAATCACCAGGTTCTGGGGTTTAAGAACAGAAGCAAAATTTTGCCAAGCACTTCTCTTTGCAAACCGAATTGTTCATGAACACAAATTGTTATGCACTGAACGATTACTGTATCTACCTTTCCAATAACTGAGTCAGAATTTATAAAATTTGCAGCACATATATGGCACACTACTGACGTTAATCTCTTCATCAATCTACAGGAAACATTAAGGTCTTGTGCTATCATGGACACTAGGTCATGGGGAAAATGATATTTTCTTTCCTCTGCCTGGTATCACCTTTTCTACAACTAAGGAGTTACATAAACCCAAATACATGGCAGGGTGGAATCATACAGACGTGAAGGAATTTCTTCTAGGAGGTTTAACTGAAATTCCTACTCTGCAGATTCCTTCTTTTTGCCTTTTGCCCTCTTTTACCTCATCACACTGTTAGGTAACTGGGGGGGGGGGTGATCATTTTGAGCTGGTTAAATGTCCCACTTCACACTCCCATGAACTTCTTCCTCAGCAACCTGTCCCTCTGTAGCATCTGCTGCTCGACTGTTTTTGCTCCCAAGATGCTGGTCAATGTTCTGTCAAAATCTAAGTCGAGCACATTTTATGGCTGTGTTTTACACAGCGTCTTTCTTGCAGTATATGTAACCACAGAGGGCATCCTTCCATCCACGATGGCTATGACCGCTCCGTGGCCATAGCAAATCCCTTGTCATACACAGTCATCATGACCCGAAGCGTCTGTGTGCAGATGGTCCTTGCATCCTGCCTCGGTGGGCTCATTAATGCCCTGACACACACTCTGGGTTTGCTCAGTCTCGACTTCTGTGGCCCCAACGTTGTGAATCATTTCTTCTGAGACATCCCGCCTCTCCTGAGGCTGGCGTGCTCTGACGCTCATACGAGGAAGCTGCTGCTTCTGGTCTTTTCTGGGGTCCTTGAGCTGTTCACGTTCATTGTCATCATGGTCTCCTGTTTCCGCACCATCATCACCATCCAGAGAATCCGCTCAGCTGAGGGGAGGCGCAGAGCCTTTTCTACTTGCATCTCACACCTGACTGCTGTGACCTTATTTTTCAGCCAAGTTCCCTCGAGAATCTTTACTGTGTACTTCATTTTGTTTGTCACAAAATCGCAGAGCTTCAAGATGGGGAAGCAAATAGAAAAAGTGCAATTTAGAGATGAGAATATACAAGGATCTCGCTCCACCTTGGAGTTTTAAATTATAATAGTAGACAATAAGAATGATGCATTCCTTATATCCATAGGTATGAATTTCCTTTCATGCTATAATAATGGACATTAAGATTCTCTCAATGACTAATAACTAAAGCCCTAAATAAAATCCAAACGTTCACTTCTAGGAAAATTCCCAACATGCCACTATTAGAAACATATTGGAAGGTAAAAGAACAATTTAGGAGGAAAAACTCCCCTGAACCTGTAGAGAAAGAATTACAATGCTAATGTACTTCACAAATCCTGCAAGTAAAAGAATACAAGGGATTAATTAAAGAGTTAGCTCATGAAAACCATGAATTATAAATGAGACATGTAAAGGGCAGCATTTTTTTGTTTGCTCTTTTGCTAGTGAAAAGAGCAATAGGGTTTAGAGTAGGCCTACTGGGGCTGGGGATATAGCTCAGTGGCATTAGTGCCTGTCTTGCAAGCAAAAATTACTGAGTTCGATTCCTGGTACCAAAAAATTTTTAAAAATACGGTAGTCATAGTGTTTTGAATTATGATACTGGGGCCACACGTTGTATAGCTGGGGAAATAGTGGAGGTGTGGGAATCTGATGGCTATTGGAGTTTGTAAGGCAGAAGCTTTCTGGGAAGCAGGTACAGGTAAGAACAGAGTAAAGATGCGGCAGATGTCCTGGATTATTGAAAGACACCAAAATGATCAAAATTGTACTAAAAATGGCAGGAGTAAAACATTCAAAAAGTGCATCTGTGTTCGCGGGTGTTCAATAGGAGAGTCTGAAAGGGTGACATGGTACTCTAGGCATTAGGATTGGGGCTTATACCCAAAGAATGCATTAACAATCCCTTAGGTGTTTTTACACATTTACATTATTCTTCATTCTGTTCTATTGATCTGAAATGTTTCCTAAAAGACTTAGAAAATTATGAGCCAAAGACCTTACAAATGACAGGGACATGTTTACTTATGGAGGTATGAATTTACATTGACTGAAAGAGCAGTTCTGAAAAAAACCCACAAAAATAAAATATGATAGTCATGTCTTGAAAAAGAGTGACTATCTTTTAGAGAAAACAAAAAAGTGTGTCCTTGGGAGGGTGTTAACACACTGACTGAAGACACATCTGGAAACCTCCACCTTCCAACTAGAAATTAATAAAAAGCACAAAGCATAGAAGGCATAATTTGGTCTCCTTGACTATAATGATTTTGATTGTATTGTTGTTATTGTCATTTGAATGTTTTCAAATACATTTCACTGTAAATTCTTTTCAGAAGCTTTTATTCTTCAAGCAGGATTTTCTAAGAGAAAAGATCATACTGATCATTTATAATTGTGTATAAATTGTGAATACACTATATGTAAGATACTAGGGAGACAGAATTAAGAGTTAGTAATGCTCTAGGCCTCCAAAAGGAGGGATCATTTACAGTCGAGTCACAATCTTAAAATATTGCTTAACTACCACAAATATTACTGGTCTGTAATTTAGGAAAATACAATGAAGAAATTTAATTCTTGTTAATGTAAATAGTATAGATTAATTCTTACATAAGTGCATGCATAAAGGAAAAATGTGAAACATTGCTACACAACTCCCTTAGGATATAGATTTTATTGATACAAAAGCCATAAAATTGAGTATCAGCATCAACAAGTAAGACCTGAGGAACAGATATTCAGGAAATAGATGGTAGTGAGATAGCATGGAAAAAGGAAACATGTAGAAAGAAAGCTAAAATAATCATTATTTTAAAATTATACTTCTACAAAAAGGTGCAGCTTCAGAATCCCAAAGTTATGTCAGCATTTTCCCCTTCCAGATAATTCACCCAAAACAAAACAGAATAAAACAACACAACATCAAGAGCAGAACAAAATAACATAAAAGTCTGTGTGTCATAAAGACACCAAAAATTGTACATTGTGCCCCGGGCCCATGCTTTTCACATATAAATTGCCACAATTTTATTTCTGAGGAAGGAGCAATATTAGTGATCTAAACACTGACCATAGAAATGACTTGCATTCTAAAAGTTTATGAATGGCAATCTGTCAGACCTTAGCAATACACAACTTAGATCTCTCATGTGAAAGGCACCCCCAAAACTATATATCCATATCTAGGTAGAGACCACAGCACACCTCACTCTTAAATTTCAGACACCCTTCTGACTGTGTGTGCTTATTCCATTCTGTAATTTCCTGTATGTCCTAGTGATGTAACTGAAACTTATATTTATTTCGTGGGATTCAGGAAACTTATTGTGTGCAGGGGGTAAATTATGCTTCTCCATATCTTCTTTGCTAAATGTCCTCAGACATCTCTTTGGTGAGCCAACCCAGAGGTAAACTGAGGATTCAACTCTGGTATGTTCAGCCACGTTTTTCTTTTTTAACTCCTTGTCCACTGACGGCACTGTCTCATTTACCCTTTCTGACTCTGTCTCCATTTCTCTACAAGCACATGCAGCTTCAGTTTCCCTTTTCATTGGTTCAGTGATCTGACATCCCTGGAAAATCTGTCCTTGGATATAAAAAACATCAAAATTATGAGGCACTCACTTCCTCTAACCTCAAATGTAAAGAGGTGTCAGAGAGCATAGTTCAGGTTCTTCAGGAAATTCATGTGGAAAACCCTTGGGTCAGCATGCCCCACTTCTGGGTCAGGTGGATTTAAAACTAGCTCAGCACCCTAGCATTTTATCATAATTGTCAGAGTCCATAGAAAATCTTTGATTTCCTAAAGTTCTCCTTACAAAATGGCAGCCAATAAAAATTAACCTTAGAAGAAATTTGCTTTAATTCCTACAACCTCATTCCAAATGGCAGCTTCGCAGGGATTTATACCTCAGTGCATCAGTGATCTGTCCCATTTCAACCACAAAAATGCTATCAGTGTGTCTGATAGTCCTATAGAAGAGAATACAGTTAGGATAGTCACCATAGCAAAGAATGTGTGCTGACCCTTGAAGTTTTCTACTAAATCAGTAACAAAATGACCTACACTTCCACAAGAGAAGATACTCAAGGTTGCTAAGTGGACACTAACTCAACACTCTGGATCATTCCACATCAGTTAGCATGCTGCTGTTGATCTAGAGCAATACTCTTGGGGAAAAGGCGGGTATACTTTCTTTCCACCTAGTGAAAACTCCTCAAAGGAGAAACTTCTCATGCTCAGTCCAACCATTAGTGTCTCATCAACTTTTCCCAGGATCTGTTATTCACGACAAATTTGGCAGGGCAATGCTGGCAGAATCCAAATGATTTTATGAGGTCAAGTGACTCTTAGTAAAACTAGCATTGCTGAAGTTGTAGTTCGATATTTTATACATCTCAGTATTTAGAAAAGGCTGCTCCATAGCACTGAAGCCAAAATATGGTGTTCGGAAGCTGAAAGTATTATTTGATAAACTAGAACTGCATTTGTTTTCACTCTGCAAATATAATCAGTGTATTTTTTTGATTTCTCATCTAAGAGAAATTGTGCAATAAGAGGTATTGCGCAATATTTCAGCCTGTGCATTTGATTTACTTCACTTCATGTTAGGGTCTCAAGGCACATCCATTCTTCTACAAATGACTCAAGTTCATCATTTTTATGGAAGAGAAGTGCTCCATTGTGTATCAATACCACATTTTCCTTGTCCACTCCTCTGTTGATGGAGCTATAAGACAACTCCAAGGTAAGGCTATTATGAATAATAATAAAATAGCAGTTTAATTGCTTTTCTGTTAAATCATGTAAAGCGTCACACATTATTGATTTTGTAATTTATGCATTTATATACATCATCTAACTTTCTTAGGGACAAAAATGCTTAGAAGCCAATTATACTCTTTCAAGAATGTCAGGGAATTCCCCTAAGTCTAAAATTGTACATAACATAACATTTTTTTATTAGCATGTAGAGTTCTCTTCTGGTCCTTGATACTGGTCTCTTATTTAAGTTGCTGTAACTGTAAATTACACAGAGTGCTTGCGTTGGCAGCACATATGATAAGTTCCAAAGAAACTCATTTGCAGCACGCGTCATCAATTCGGTGAACTTTGATCACACTGTAGGTTTCCGGAATCGAATCTGCAAGCCTATTCCCCTTGTGCTCACCTTCGTCCATTGACAGTGTCGCCAGGTTTTGCATTTCATTTATTCTATGTGATCTTTCAAGAGCTTTCGTTTTGCATTCAAAAGTATTCTATGCTTTTCTAATAGGATGTCACTACTTTAGATAACTTTATTATGCTACTTTCACTTTGTACACTTTTTGATTAACATAAGCACTCTATATTTTATTTACTTTCCTGTTCTACTCTGTTTTTTATACTACTACACCAGACAAGTCAAAATATTTTCATCAGAATTTAAAAATCATCGGCCACACACTAAACACCATTATAATTGCTCTACTAATGAAAATAATGACAACAAAATACAAAATTATGTTAAAGAAATACAAAGCCTATGAGATGTGAATGTAAAATCTTCACATCACATCATGTATATACTGGATGAAACGATTGAAAGTGAAAAGGGTTTTTGAAACATAGTTCCACAGGTCTGTGGTGCTTAATGAATTGTAGAGCAGTATAGATTTTAAAAGTGAACTACCCAAAAGGAGGAAATTCAGTCATCTCTGTACTTGATGTGTGTGTGTGTAATCCTTTAGGAATCTGAATTTCACAGAGTCATTACTAATGTGTGTAGAGTATGACACCATGAATTAATTTATATAAACTTAAAGGACCCACTAATGTACATAGAAGATGCGTGAATATTTTTATTGTAAAAGAAAATAAACCATTGTGGTACTTTTATATAATGGAATATTATTCAGCCATAAAGAAAGAGAAACTTGAGGCTTTTACAGGTAAATGGTCACAACTAGAGACCACACTCATAAGTGAAATAAACCAAACTTCCTTGGGTAAGCAACGTATTGTCTCACTAGATTTAGAACCTGAAGGAGTGAATAAAAATTTGGAGGTATGATAGACATTGAAAAATGAAAGAAAACTGCTCAAAAGTAAACAGCAAGTGGGGTGAGGGAAAAGAGAAGAGACAGAAGAGGTAATTGTGTACATATGTATATACAGGAGAGCTAACAGAGTTGTACTACTGACTTCTATAGATTTACTTAAAGAAGCAGTTAATGATCAATTATTTGATCAGTTTTGTATGTCTATACTTGTTTTCCTCAGAAACCACATTGAAGATATCAATATGTAATGCAACAACCATTGTTAATTTCCTATCACTTTGTCTGTAATACAGTATTGCTTGTATTGTTCTTATCCTATTATGGAAATGGGTATCTGTTAATATGTTTTTATTCTATCATTTTTAAAATTAATTTAAAGAAAGGAATTAACCCAAATGAATGCAATTAGAAAAGAAAAAAGCAAAATCATAAGAGACACCAGCAAAATCTGAGATCATATTCGTAACTATTTTGAGAACTTGCACTCCCATAAAGAGGAGACTTAAGAAATGGATAGCTCTTTTATACACATGAATTGCCAAAATTGAACTCAGAAAATGAAAATCCCTGAATAATTCAGCAACAGACAAGGAAACTGAAGCAGTAAGGAGAAAAAGCAATAACAACAATAAGAACAACCACAACAAACTGTCAGTTAAGTAAAGTCCAGACCACATGGATTCAGACCTAAACTCTTTAAAAACTTCAGGGAAGACCTATCAGGTTGCTCCTGAAACACTTTAACAAAATTGAACGGAAAAGACAACTCTCAAAGTCATTCCTGGAAGGCAGTATTACCGTGATTTCAAAACCAGACAGGAATCCATCCAAGAAAGAACTACAGAGAAACCTCTGTAATGAACATAAGTCTTTAAAATCCTCACAAAGATACTGGCAAAGAAGATGAAATGAATCATCAAAAATATCGTACATCATGAACCACTAGACCTCATCCCAGGGATACAGGAATGGTTCAACAAAGGCAAAAGTCAATAAATATGATATATTTTACAAACAGAAACGTGGACAAAAAACATAAACATGCCAACTGATTCAGGAAAAGTCTTTGGTGAAGTCTCACATCCATTCATGAAAAATCCCTGAAGAAAATACATATAGAGGCAATTCATCTCAATCTGATAAAACATTTATGATAAATTAATGATTGATATCATATTATATGGAAAAAAGGTGAAATCTCTAAAATCATAAATAAGGAAAGGATTTCCATCTATCAACATGGATGTTCAATATAGGATGCTAAATGTTAGCCAGGTCTTTCTTGCCCAGGATTGCTTTTGCAAATCTGGGTCTCTTCTGGTTCCAGATGGATTTTAGGAATGTTCTAGATCTGTGAGATATTCTAGTGGCATTTTAACTGGAATTCCATTGAATCTGTGCAACAATTTAGGAAGTATGGCCATTTTCCAATGTTGCTTCGTCCTATCCATAAGCAAGGGATATCTCTCCATCTTCTGAAGTCCTCTTCAATCTCTTTTTTCAGAGCACCGTAGTCTTCTTCCTACTCTGAAACTTACTCCAAGAATGCATCCAACCCAATTCTCCTTCCTAAGCCTCCTTTATTATCCTGAGGAACATGTTTTTTCTCTATGAAATCTGGTGTGCCAGCCTGTGACTCTCTCACAACCTGTGATCAAACACATTCTCCCTAGCATCATGTCTGTCCCTTAATCAGCTAAAAAGAGTTTCCCTTGGATCATACTCTTGATCTTCTTAACCTGTAGAATGTAGTAATGATTCTTTTCCTGGAGACAGGCTATGATGAATATTTTCAATTTGCTCTTCCAGATCCCATCTCCCGACCCTCCCTGCCCTGCCTAGTGCCTCAGAAGATTCCCCTCTGGAGTTGCATTAGTGCTGTGCATGGTCTTCGGCTTCTGGATGCTTTAGTCAGAGAGTGGTAGCTATAACAGATTGGAAGATGGGAAGAGAGTGAGGTCAAGGCATCCTTAGCTCTGGTCTTGCTGGATCCCTAGAGGTTAGGGATATCCTCTTCTAAGGGATGCACCTGTCTCTCCTCTAAGTGGCTTTCTGGGGGTTCTGGGTTTCTCTCCTATTTTCCCTGGGACGGGCAGGCCTAGCTGGCTGCAGCAATGCTCTGTTGTTTCTTAGGGCTTCACTTACCTTTCTACACCTTCATAAACACTTCCTTTATTAAACTCTCCTTGATTACACCATTGGAGGGTCGCTTTCTAGATACAGCGTGATAGAAATGTGTTTATCCTTTCTTTCCACCATTGCCTGAAAAACCATGACTGACTGACGACTTCTGGGCAGGAACCCTTGCAGGGACAGGGGATCCAAAGGTGAATGAGACGTTGTTTTTCCCGGAGCCCGGTGATGGTGAGGAAAACACAAGGGAGGAAGGCGGTGGTGGAGCTGGACCAGCACTTTGGCTAACGAGGGAAATTCTTCACTCTCTCTGTTGCGCCCTGCGGTCTGAATGTTTTTGTCCCCACACCGAGTCAGATGTTGGAATCTTTACTAGCAAGATACCAATATAAGGAAGCAGGGCCTTTGGGAGGTGAGTAGGTGGTGACAGCAGAGCCCTCACGAATGGGATTAGTGCCTTATAAAGAGACCCCAGAAACCTCACTTCCTCCATCCACCATAGGAGGGCACAGCAAGAAGGTGCCACCTACAAGCCCGAGAGCAGGCTCTCACCAGACACTGAAGCCGATGGCACCTTGAGTTGGGACTTCCCAGCCTCCAGAGTTGTGCTGAATAAAGTCCTGTTGTTTACAGGCCCCCTACCTGGTTTATGGTGATTTCTTATCCACACCAGCCCAAATGGACCAAGACAAGGCTTGGGCAGAGAAATGCTTTCTGAAGAATGCAGAACTGGCTTTGACTCTCCAGGGCCAAGTGGAAATTAGCAGGTGAGGGGGAGCATGAAGAGGTGGGGAAGAGCAGAGGAAAATGCTGTGAGGAGACTCTACTGCAGGGCTGGAGCTTCATGGCATTCAGAGGCAGATGGGAGGTGGTTGAGGCAGAATGAGGCCTCTTGCTCTGTTTCTGCCATGGCGGGGGTTTTGTGTTTATCCTGACCTGTATGGGTCTGTTGGGTTCTTGCTGTACCCAGGGAAGGAACAGCGGCCAGAATGAGGAAAAAATAGACAACAGACAAAAAGCTGGGATCAGGTGGAGGTCCTCTTTCTGAGCAAAGAAGGGGAACTGCTCGAGAAGAGTAGAGCATTTATTTCTACCCTCCAGAGGTTCGTTAATTTTGACACTCTGCCCAGGAAGCAGTTAACAAACTACAATGGCTTATTTACGTGCTTCAAGGAGCTCTCTTGTTCTCGAAGCTCCCGTGTTCTTGAAGCTTCTGTGTTCTCAGAGCTCCCGTGTTTTCAGAGCTCCCGTGTTCTCACAGCTCCCGTGTTCTCAGAGTTCCCCTGTTCTCAGAGTTCCTGTGTTCTCGAAGCTCCTGTGTTCTCGAAGCTCCCGTGTTCTCAGAGCTCCCTTGTTCTCAGAGCTCCCTTGTTCTCAGAGCTCTCATATTCTCAGAGCTCCCGTGTTCTCAGAGCTCCCGTGTTCTCAGAGCTCCCATGTTCTCCAAGTGGCTTCATCTCGCACGTGTAGTTACTTTCCAGCCACTCCCAACACTGCACATGAAAGGGACCCAGGGAAGGGTTTTGTGTTTTAGAAAGATCTCTCTGGATGCAGTCTGGGCAGTGGTCCAGAAAGGAATCCCTGAAGGTGATGGAAATGCATGTGACAGGAGCTGGGGATTTAGCTCAGCTGCAAAAGCGCCTGCCTGGCAAGCTCAAGGTCGTGAGTTCGGTTCCCGGTACCGGAGAAAAACAAAAAAAAGAAAAAAAGAAAAAAAAAGAAATGCATGTGACAGCAGAGCAAAGGAATAGTGAGAAGCAGGCCCAAAGCCACGGCAGCGGCAGAGTGAATGCACACTTAGAGGAAGTCTCCATGGGTATAGTGCGATTACCGCAGAACTTGCCATTGCCTTCGCATTTTCAAAATGGGATCTGGAAATGTAACTGTATCAGGGGATTGGAAAGTTCTAGTTCTGTATATAATCTATATCAGGCTTGCAAATTTCAATATCATATTAACATTGTAAGTTTGAAATAATATTACATATCTGCATATGTATCACCACCAGCCTCATCCAAATAATGAGTTAGAGGGAGGAAGATCCAAGCTTCAGTGGGCAGACCACTAACACAGCCTTTCCTGCTGCACTAGGCCAGGATTGAGGGGACCTACCTCTACTACCTGTGCCCTGGCTACTTTGTCCTTCCATGCTGCCAGGCCAAGAGTGCAGGCAGCCATCAGAATGCAGCAAATAATCTACTTGGATTAGTTCAGCTCAGAATGAGACAAGAAAACTGGAACCAGAATTGTTCTTTGAACAAAAGCTGTTTTCCCTCTCTGTTTCTTCCTCCACTGATGCAGGTTATCATTGGGGGAGATGAGAGATGGGAAAGAAAAATGAGGGGTGTGTTCATGTTCTGAAGAAGTTTGACTTGGCTCAAGAGGAACAGAACTGAAAACAAGACTATTGAAATAAGATGTTTGTGCTTTTCCTATATCTCTTTTCTCAGTGCCTCTATCCCTAAAGATAGCTCCTATGACAGGAAGAGAATTTTGTCTGTCTTCTTGTACAAGATTCAGGTGTCTCTCCCTGGAGAAAAAGAACAGGTCCACAAGAATTCATTAGCGGCATAGCATTCCTATACACAAACAACGAACAGACTGGGAGAGAAATTATGGAAACCATACCTTTCAAAATTACATACAAGAAATTGAAATATTTAGGAATCAATCTAACAAAAGGAGT
>NW_004955511.1:0-4289 GCF_000276665.1 Chinchilla lanigera | reverse complement strand
ACTGTTCTTTTGCTATTTTGTAAAAGGTTGTCTGTCTGTTAATGTTTTCCTCGTTTTATTTTTAAAATTAAAAAAAAAGAAAAAGAGTTCGTTCCCGGCCCTCCTGCTAGGCCACAGCCTGCCACTCAGAACTCACTTTCTCAACTACCCACTGCTGGCAGTTAGTGCTTAAGGACAGCATCTTGGAATTTAAATCCCCACTCACCCTGGTTATGCCTCAGGCCACCAGTGTTACTCGGGGAATGTTGCCTCATCTCTGAACCTAGTGTTCCCCTTCACAGTGTGGGGCTGTCAGTACCTCTCTCAGAGGTGAAGAGGAGATGATGTGAGTCAAAGTATGCAGAGTCCTTGGCTGAGAGTAGGCGCCCAGAGGGTTTGGTAACTGATATTTCAGGAGGAAATTGGAGATGGGGAGACAAATTAGGAGCCCAAGCCCGGTCTCCATGTTTGTGCTTGCCATGTACTTAGGCTGTGGAGCAGGGCAGTGTCCAAGGAAATCACCTCTGGTGTGATTGGAACCCATCCTTTGGCCTTCGAGAATGATTAACGGTGGAATATTGCCCAGATCCTCTGGCATGACAGCTGTCATGTAGCTAGTTTTGGACTAGACTGTCTGGTCTCTGAGCTTTCTGACCAGGATAATCAACCAGGAAATCACATGTACTGGGATAAGCATAGGGGAGGGGTTATCTCTTAGTTGGTGAACTTCATTTTGACAGTGTTAGTATATGACTTTAGATGAGAAGTTCTACTGTCTTTTTGGCCTGAGGAAGCAAGTGCTACCATTGTTGGCTCCTGGACATGTACTCTCGGTATTTCAAATTTCAAACTTCTTACTCTGCTCACGGCTGGATTAAAGATTTAAACTTAGAGGGCTGCTGTGGGACTTGAAGGTAGCTTGAACCTGCAGGCTTGATGGTCCCTTATAACTGAGTGCAGTGGAGGTGAAGATTCATCGCCTCCTCTCGGCCACCGCAACCATTGGCAGTCACCCGAGAGAACTCTGGTGATGCGTGGGTGCTCAGAAGCTTCTTGTGGTGGAGATAGTGAACAAACCTCATGCGGTTGGACCGATGGTGTCTAATTGGAGGAGGATGAGAATTGTCAGACAGATGTTTTGGGCTTGTTGGGACAACTTGTGACACGAAAGAGAATGAGGAAGTGTCTTAGTGGTAGGCTTATCAAGAATTCTTAAATAGTGAGCGTGCTGAGTACCTTTTCTCCAGTCTCATTTCTGTAAGCTTAATCAGTCTAAAAAACAAAATGCACGGGAAAGCCAACTTCACATCTGCAAGTATCAACATTCTCTACCCAGTTATCTGTGAACATCTCCACTGAAAACTGGGGGCAGAGTTCACCTTTCTGACTGGATGCAGGGTGAAACTACAGTTGTATCAGTGAGGTGTAGGCAAGTCCTAGGACACAGCCCCTGTGTTGCTTGGTGTCGCTGCACAGGCTGCCTGGCTCTAGACATAGTGCACTGATAAGGCTCAGGACAAGATGGTTTACAGTGAAAACTGTACTGAGAGATGGACAAGAGGGTGGAAACGAACAAGCTTTGCAAGTCAGCTGTGCTATAGAACCAGGCAGGAGTAGTGCAGGGACCCTTCCTGCCAGCGGACACAACCTGTGCTGGCTGCAGCGTCCTGTGTGAGCTCAGACCTCTGACCCTGGGTGGACCTTGCCTGCTTCCTTGACAGTGGGCTAAATCAAGCCTGAAATCGATTTTGTTTTACATCTTGTTTGGCATTGAGCTCACAGCAGCTTGAACCCTGATTATTCCTCAGGGTGTCACTAACAAGTGGCTCAGTTGTGTGAAGGCCACTTTGGGTTCAACTCATTTTCTGGGTTTTAGTGCCTAGTGTAGAGCTTACTCAGTACTAGAGATCAGGGGTTATTTTCATGGAAAGCTGTCTGTAGCTGTGAGATTGTTTCTTGGCACCAAAGCAATCTAAAACTGCTTGTTTAATTATCGACTCCTAAATGTAGTGAGCCACTCAGGTGAATACTGAGAATTGGAGAGGGGGAAGTTAAATGTTCAAAGGTGGAAAAAATCAAGTCAACATTAGAGCCAGGTGAACTAAACTCGCCTCTGAAAGGCTGCTACAAGGGTTTTCTAAGAGAGAGGTTTGTAAAAAGTAACTGATCAATACCTCCTCCCTCATGAGCCTAGATGGAGGGAGCCAGTAGTACATGCTGGGACTGAAGCAGTGGACTTCTGGATCTCTTTGTGGGATATTATTGATGGTATAGCAAAGATAAGCTGCTCTAGTGCAGCTGATGAGGAGGTCGGCAGATCTTCCTAGTGGCCTGCTGCTTGGAGGAAGGACCTAAGGATCTGCAATGTATCAGTTCTGAGAAAGTTCTGAGAATCCACCCTGAATGGGGGAAATACCTCAGGCTGGCAGCTGTGGTCAGCAGCATTCACGTCTCCAAAGTGTCAGGCTGCCCACGGGGCGGCACCATATCTAGGCCTAATCTCTTTGCTTGAAGCAACTTCAAGGTTGGTGAAGTAGAACTGATCTCACTCTGGGTCTTAAGCTTCCTGGACAACTGTTTATGTTCTGTGCTGTCAAAGGTCACTTAAGAAACCTTCATTCTGATCCTGAATCCATAAAGAAATGGTAAATGACTCACACACAACCCTGCCTAGTAGCACACTCCTGATGAACACCAGTGGAGAATATATTTTGCTGAAGGCATCAATCCTTCTAAAAGTCTAAGTGTGTGAGCAGTGGTGGCCAGAGGACACCTCTGCTAGCAGTTTCTGTCCACCCCTTATCTTCTAAACTGCAGGTAAATACCCAGCCCTGGGCTCACAAGACTGATTAAAATAACGGGCTGGTAGGCACTACCCATTGGGAAGCTTGTTGTTTTGCTCACTCCAGAGACTGGTTGGACTGCTCTGTGGGAAACCACAGGGACACATGTGCTGGGCAGTCTGCAATGGCGATCTCAGTGGGGTGGGCAGTCTTACAGCAAAACGGTGGTAGTACACACTTCAGCTTTGTGCTAAAGTCATTGTGGAGCTCTTGGCTAAATTTGGGTGTCTAATTAGGTAATTAAAAAAGGCTTCCTCATTCTAGGAAGTAGAGGGGGAAATGAAGCTTGTCAGTAGAAGGAAACCCTGTAGATGACCAAATATGATCTTATGACAGCCTGGTGGGGGAAGCAAGGCCAAGCTTTGAGACAGGGAAGAGGAAACCTGGGAAGATCGTGGGTCTTTTAGTTGGTGGCATTCCTGCTGGGGTCTGGAGCGTTTGTTAGGGAGTTGTCTAAGCATGATCGACTACTGTAATTATCTGAATGGCCCTAATGTGTGGATTTTTGCCTTCATGTCTGGGTTTAGTAATTTCAGGTAGGAGACAGGATGAGGTATGAACTTATGTCTTTCAGTCTTGTGTTCTCTGAAGCAAAGTTCTCCACCCAAAGAGCTCTCTACCTCTAGAAGTAGTAATCTTGGAAAGCTTGCAGACCATTCATACATATATATCCTATGTGCTTTACCAGAGAATGAATAGGACCCTCCGGAACAGTTGTCTCAGAGACGTGTGTGAGGCACAAGTTTAACCCACAGGTCTCCAAATGTTCCGACACCCTCTTTCTCAAAGAAGTCCAAACAAATGAAACGCCATTGCACTGTAATAAATAACAGCCTTATTATTTGTGGTACAAAGCATTTGAAGTCTAGCATGCATTTTTTGAAGTACAGCAAAGTTTTATTGAAGCTAGGAAACAAAACAGGCTCTGCAGAGCGATTTGGGCCAAGTAAAAAGGGGAAAGGGCACCCACGCTACAGCGTGAGCTTGGGCAGCATTCTAAGACAACATACTGGCTGCTGTACACTTTAAACTCAAAGCATCATCTTCAAACAAAGCACAGACTTAGCTACATGCATTGCTCAGTCACTAGTGGCTGTACGATGTAATGCACTCCTGAGAGGTCAGTTGGGGCATAGAAGACTCCAGCTTGTGGCACGTTTAGAGAAATGTTGGACAGAATTGACTTCTGAAGTTGGGGACGTTTACGATTCAATGAAATTCTTGGACAGCACTAAGAATAAACCCATTTTCAGAATAATTGACAGTGTCACAATAACTGACGTTGTGTTTACCATTGTTCTATCTCAGCTGGGTAACCAGCAGTCAGCACTCTCAATACCACAGTGGTTATTGTTGGCAAACTTTGTGCTGCAACCTTTCTTTTTTTCTTTTAAATTTTAATTTTTTCATTTTAGAGAGAGTAGTACTTGAGAAACAAACTCGAGGCTTCAGTAGGTGAATGCATGC
>NW_004955510.1:6375651-6377453 GCF_000276665.1 Chinchilla lanigera | reverse complement strand
AAGGCATAAAATGCTTCAGCAATTCACAGGTAACATGACCAATGACATAGGGCCACACAGCACTAAACCATTTTGTAACACAATATAGAAAAGACAGAAAAATACTATAATGTACAAAATAATTCTTAATTTTCTTTCTGAAATTACAAAGACATGTGTATCTTAACATTTATTATAAATTTTTCTAATAAAAATGATATATAAGAGAAAATTTAAAAATAGAAAGAAAGGATCCAAACATGACCCCTAAACCATAAAATGAAGTATTGTTAGCACTCCCAAAGACACCATAAAAAGCTTAATTTTATATGAATGTGATCTTTAGGGACCCTGGAGTGGGATGTACAAACCACGTCTAAACAGAGAAAGGGGGCTGGGGGAGAGGGAAGAAAGAGAGGAAGAGAAGAAGGAAGGAGGGAAGGAAGGAAGAAAGGGAGAAAAACAAAAATCACCAAACATCCCCATTCCATCTGCGGGCTGCCCCGCTCAATGATGGCCCCACCTTGTCCCCACAGTCAAATTCCAGTGTCATCATGGCCCTCTCAGTCCGCCCCACACCCAGTGCCCCAGCCAGTGTCCACACGGTGTCCAGTATCTGTGCACCCACAACGACCCGCTGCACCAGGAGGAAAACACAGCCCTCACCTTGGTTCCCACCTCCCGGCTCCCGTCCTTCCCTCCTCAACAAACTCTGAATTTCCTGCCTTAAAGCCTTGAAGGGGGACAGTCCCACAGCTCTGAACATTCTTTGCTCTCAACATTCCCCAGTGACTGCTCCTCTGGTAATGCTAAGCTCAAACATCAGAAGTTCAGGAAGAACTGATCTAGTGGACATGGTTCACAGCACACAAATGTACCCAGAAACTTCAACTCAAAATATTGTCCTTCACTCTCAGTCCAAGCTGGCGCCTCTGCTTCCCAGAAGACACTGGTGCTGGGGGGCGGGGTGACTCCATAGTGCATCCTCTTTGTCTTTTCCTTTTAGGTGAACATCCAATCAAGATGAACATGACCATCATAACGTGTCCCAAACAACAAAGATTGTGACCTGGTCAGTAAGTCACTGTGGTTATGGGTCCTGGAGTGGGTACAGTGCGGCCTCCCTTTGCCACCCTCTCATGTCCTGACTGTGGGTGCCCCATACCAGGCAGCACAGGTCTGCCTGCTCCAGGCTGAGGTGCCTCCCCACCTGCCCTTGGAGTTGAACCATCTGCTGTAGGCCGATGCAAGACAGGCTAGGCAAGGAGCCTTCCCTCTGGGTCACCCATCCCGGCTAAGACCACACAGCATGCAATAGAAGAGGAGACAGTGATGCCATGTGGACCTCCCCGTCACTCAGGATTCATATCCTGGTCGTGCAGAATAATCATATCTCAGACAGGGGAGCATCTCCCCAGTGACAGACCCTCACTGCTCAGCAACAAAATCCAACTGGTTTATTAGAATGCAACACTCTGTGCCTGTGTCCAATTCAGCAGCAAGGCCTCTTACACGGGTGTGTGGGGCATGGGGTGTGTTATGGGGGTGGGAGCGACAGTGTGGATCTGCAGGCTGTCTGGGCAGGGCGGTGGAACAGGTGCAGCATCCTGGAGGGAGACCTGGCGCTACAGGCTGCGGGGTGGTGGCACCGGGAGCAGCAGGCCAAGGGGAGGCTGTCCAGGCTGGGCTGAAGGCCGATCTTGGGGTGCCAGGGGGCCTGGGCACAGAGCATTTTCGGGAGGTCAAAGTTGGTGCAGCTGCCCTGGAGGGAGAGCAGAGAGAGGAGGTGGTCAAGTGCCCTAGAGCTGGCTGGGGCCGGGCCC